>NW_025109727.1:783605-869781 GCF_011392965.1 Frieseomelitta varia
AAAAAAAAAATTTCTGTATTTTTATAGAAAAATTCGTTTCCTAGAAAACTAAATCTATTTCTTTTGAAATTTTACAATTTTCAAGACCACTACGATGATGACCACGATTGTCAGAAGCAAAAATTTTCCAACGTTTTCAAACTAAATAATTTTTAACATTTTTTTTTCAAAAACCAGGATAAATCTAATCTTAACGTTTCTTTAAAAATTTTCTTAAAAAATATTTTCTATACTTTTATAGAAAAATTCGTTTCCTAGAGAACTAGGTCTCGCTCGTTTGAATTTTTACAATTTTCAAGAACGACGATAGAGACTTCGCGCACTTTGAATTGCGAAGAAACCAAGTTCCCTTTCTTATTCCACCAAGTCGCAGTAGCACTTGAAAGTATTGACGATTTCTCGTCCTTATTTGTTCGGCTACGCTCCTTGTAAAGTTTCGCAATGACGCGTTAACGAGCGACGTCTCGCTTCACGCAGGAAATGAAAGCTATCTTTGACCTTCCTCATTAACCCTGGACGAAGAGGAATTTCGACAACCAGGCGGATGGGAGATGAGAATGGGTAGAGAGAGAGAGAGAGAGAGAGAACGAGAGGCGCGCGCCGGTGCGCCGAGGCTCGTTCAAATTTATCAAGTCCGTCCAAGTTTCCGGTTGCTTGAAACCGGAAATTTCTCTTCGAGCTAAAGCTTCTTATACCTTTCATCGAACGCGCACCGTCTGCCGCCTGTAAGGAGTTTGGCCAACTTCCTTATCCCCGAACCCTACACAGCCTCTCGCGATCGATTTAATAACCCAACTTTCTTCCAGGGAAAATGTTTAAACATACGAGAGAAGAGCAGCGAGGGGCAGAGAGAAAAAGCATTAGCGCGCGATCGTCTATCAGCCGGCGTGGCAGTTTCATCGATGACTGGCCAGAAATGGAAACTTGTCGATTTGCCGGAAATGATTCATGATGAATTTCGCCTGACTAAAACCATTAGCCTGAAACGTTGCTTGCCTTGGAAACGACCATTCTTCGATACGTGTTTTCTACTCGCGTTTACAAGCGACTGAAATTTCCAACGAATTTATGCAAATATTTGTGCACGCACGCGTGAAAGTATGATCTTCTACTTGAGAAACAGAAAACTTTGAAGAAAATAGAATCTTATTTTATCTTAAAAAAAGATAAAATTTTCTACTCGAATTATACTCTTTCTTCCCGTTTCTGAAATTATTCGTCTAAAAGAAGAATTTTTCACTGACTTGCAGAGAATAATTTAAATTTTTAATTTATTCGCCTGTCTCAAAATCTGCGAGTGAAAAAAATTATATACACGTCGGAGCTTCGCCCATTTAACAAGTTGATTCATCGACGATTAACCAAAGTAATATAGCGCACCAAAATTCCAGCAGACTACTTCTGCAACTCTGCTCGGCTCGTATTTCATCTTGGACAGTCCATTAGATCTCGTCGTACTCGAACGAATATTCACGGATATCGGGTCTCGCGTTGTTAAAATCGGCCCTCGGCCAGTCGAGTAACAAGATTCCGGGGGTTGCTGAATTTTTGAAAATCCATCTGCCCATCCCCGTCATCGCATTTACTACGTCCTGAGATTGATCCTTCTCCCCCTCCCCCTCCTCATCTCTCTCCGCCGATGCATTTGTCTGGTAAAACGAATTTCCCAAAGAAAAGCAGATAACGGATCCATTCTGTTGTCTTTCTGACCCGTGGTCGCAAGCCAGCCAAGTCTCATCCTTTGTTGTTCTCGCTCGAACCTCCGTGATTCTACCCTCTCAATGGATCGAATCGAAAATTGGTCCCCCGATCCGACGGATAGAATTTCCGAAGACGAAGAGATAGAAAGAGCGAATGCAATTCGGCCGTATCTCACGGCCCATCTCAAGCACATATCCGTGAAACTGACGGGGAAATTTTAAGAAAAAAGAGAACGAAAAGGAAAAAAAATTGGTAATTTTGCACGTTCGTGTAGTTCACGTAATGATTGTGACAAACAAAAGAGTATGAATATTTCGGGAAGTGTATAAATGTATATAATATAAAAATATATATACTAGATATAAAATATTAAAAAATATGTAATATATAAAATATAAAAATATATATACTAGATATAAAATATTAAAAAATATGTAATATATATAATATAAAAAAATATATACTATATACAAAATATTAAAAAATATATAATATAAAAATATATATACATACTATATATAAAATATTAAAAAATATATACTATATACAAAATATTAAAAAATATATAATATATAATGTAAAAATATAAAAAATATATATAATATATATAAAAGTATAAAAAATATATATAATATATATAATATATATTATAAAAATATAAAAATATAAAAAATATATAATAAAAATATATATAATATATATAATATATATCATAAAAATATAAAAATATAAAAAATATATAATAAAAATATATATAATATAAAAGTATAAAAATATAAAATATAAAACAAAGTTGTATTATTATCTACGTGTCCGTGCGGTGGTGAAAATTTTCAAAAATTCGAGGGAAACAATTTAAATCGTACAACTTCACGAGAATGTTGTACAACGATGAAACCTTCTATTCAATCTTTTTCTCTGTATCTAAAGTGGGATTTTCTATGAATGTCACGTGTGTTTATATTTATACTGATAGAACGGGGAACGCGACATTTCGAAAATCGCACATCGTGTTTCGTCAAGTCAATTTTCTACGACGTACAAACACCAAAGATTGTCGATAAAGTTAAAATTTCTTTGCCAGAGTATCCTCTGAAACTGGTTTTCAGTAGAAAGAAACAAAATTGTTCTGCTATTATCCACATGGACTACACGTCCGTGCAAAGTTCCAAATTTTTTGATATTTCCCTTGTAGTTGTTGAACTTCCCTTGTAGCTTGCGCGAACCTAATATTTGGTGTTATTTGGTCCATTGCGTGACTTCTTTCAATTTGCAGTCTGCATGTGGAGAATGTAGAGAACGTTTGAAAAAGAAGACGGAAAGAGAGAGATTGGTAAATAGGGACGAGCTGGGGACGTAATTGCAAAATCGATAGGCAAATCGGATCAAGCTGCCTGCAACGAGAGAAACCAAGTACGTGTTACCGAAGTCGATAAGAAGCTCGAACGACCGGTGCCCCGAGAGTGCTGTAACTGACAAATGTCGCCGACGCGGGGACGTTTGAAAATGTCCGCGTCATTATTCCCACAAGAGTCGGTCTAATAGCACGCGACAGTTCATATTCTAGCCCCGGTGGTCCCCGGTTCAACCACAGAGAGTACCAGACCGCAGAAATTGATCGACAGAGATGAAAATTGATCCACGTCTGTTTCAATGTCGTAAGCAGACTGCGGCCTCTTTATGCCTCTGCGACGTGAAATTTGACGCGAATGATCTGGCGTATGAACCAATTCCACCTTTTTTTTTTTTTTTTTTTTTTCTTTAATTACGTTCACGAAGATGTGAATCTGTATATAAATAACTCGCGGAAACACGTCCCTGATTATTTGTAAATTCTCGATAGTTACATTGGTCCGACGCTAGGTACAAAATTCACTTACGAATTCAACGACGTGTAAAATGGCTTTCAATGTTGGTCCGATATTACATGTAAAATTCATTTACAAATTTAATCGTGTGTTTTATCGTGTTCTATGTACCATGGCTTTTAATGTTACGTTGGTCGAATACTGGATATAAAATTCAGTTACACGTTCAACAATTGTGGGTTTCAACTACCCTTAATGTAATTTAGAATGTCCATAAAATACCCAATCGTCATCCGTAGAGAATGTAATACTTATTTTTCTATGTAATAATTATTTTTTTAAATATAATATAATAGTGTAATAATTATTTATTACTTATTATATTACTTACTATACTATATAATTATTTATTACTTAATAAATTATTATATACTATAATTATTACTTATTACATTTATTATTAATGTAATAATTATTTATTACGTTATAACCTATAGTATATATACGATATAAATTAATTAATATAATAATAAATAATAATATAAATAATATAATAAATAATAGAATAAAATAAAATTAATATAATATATATAATAATATAATAAATTAATATAATAAATAATTATTATACTATATAATACTATTATATATTATCATTATAAATAATTATTACATTATTATATTTACATTAAAATATTGATACTGAACTGAATATTTTCTCCATACGATAGTTTTACATCCTTACATCTCTATATTTTTTTAGAATCTCAGTGTTCTAACACCAATCGACATAACCACATTAGCTAATTTCACAATCTCGCAATATCACGATATCAGAGCACAGAAATATAATCTTTACTTTAACAGGAACTCTTGTAACTCGATTCCTGATATTTCACAATCTCCGTTCCAAAATAAAATAAAAGAAAAAAAGGAAAGAGAGAGAAAAGAACGAAACAAACGATGAAAGAATTACGCTAGAACTCGCCGTTTCCAGCGATTTACCGTTTCCCAACGAGTGTTCCGTGCTCGTTGCGCTACGATTCTACGCGAAACTACCTCCACGGGGTAGTGAACACGCTACGAATTTCTAGTGAAAACGGTTGCTGGTAGCAAGTAGCAAGAAATCTCTTTACATCTTGCCGAGCGGGAAAGATCGGTATAGTTCGAACGGGCCGGCTGCACCCGGCGCAGTTTCCAGTTCCCCGGTCCGTGGCGGCGCGCACAACTTGTCCCGTAGTTCTGATCGAATTACCGTGCTCAGGGTGTATCATGGTAATTGTGAGAAGTTACAGCTACGTTCCACGCCCCGGGAGAGAGAAGAGAGAGAGAGAAAACGCGTGAGAAACGACGAGAAGGGACAAGGGCGCGGATAAGAGGCGAGCAGGAAGAAAGGAGGAGGGCTGAAGGCGCGCGATTCAACCACGGTCGTCGTTGAACTAGCCCGTGGAAGGGCCCTCTGGCTCCGTCTCACGGAAATTAGACTTAATTGCCCGGTTACAGCAGAAGATATCCAGTGTCGGCAAACGCGCGTTTGTGTCATCACGCCTAGGTGTCATTGGCAATGCGCTCTGGCATGTATGTAGGTCGTGCCTCCTTGCAGCGTCCTCTTCGCTACGAGGATATCTCGCCGCCGTGTTTACTGACCGTTTTCCTACGAAACTCGATTATCGAGGGCCACTTCCGCTCGTAACGATAGAAGGGAAATCTTTTTGTCGAACGAATTTTCACGAGAATTTGTCGGAATTTATCTGCGGTTAATTGTTAATTGGGAATTTCTTCAACATTCAAACTTGGTTCAATAACTTGGCGGAAAAAGACAAAAAGTATCGTACAGTAAGCTTTAGAGGACTATTGCAAAGGGAGAGGCTTCAGTTGTCAAAGTTCAAAATAGATTCAGTCATGAAAAGAATTTTTTAATGTAAAGCATTTCCCCGCTGACTACACGATGTGGAAAAAAAAAGATTTTTCTAGGAAATAAGTTTAGGATCGTAAACTGGAATTATTATCATACGAAGTTACGTTACAGATAGATTTGAAATTTAGTTTAAGATTGTGGCTGCCGACTGTATCATAAATCGTCGACAATCAAGAATGAGAAACTTCGTTTTTGAAAGAATCGAGATTGAAAAATTAACCAAACGTGAATTTCTTTCGACTGCAAGTCTGAACTTAATTCATGCACGGAACTTAACTCTATCACAAATTATGGCGTAATATGCGTACGATATATAAATATACCCCAAAGTCGGGTGCGATTACATAGACCGACAGATGATTAAATAATAATCAGAGCCGAGAGTCCTTTGGGTCATTCACGATGCAACTTGCAAACACGCTTCCAGAGTTCGTACTCTTTGATGAAACGGTAATTTGCATAATGTCTCAAGATGGAGAAAATCGGAGAATCGTCGATCGCGGAAAATTAGCGTGGCACGTGAACACAAGTGTGGTGTAGTCTATAATTTTGACTAAACGTAGAAAAGAATATAAAATTCGACAATTCCATATCCGTTTTTGTTGTTTACAGATTACAAAGTTTTTACGTACGCGTTTATCATGCTCATAGTATCGATAAATATCGAAAATTTATCACGCACTTTAATACTTAGATGAAACAAATTTATACTCGAGCACAGTTTCTTTAATTATTTTATCCACGGAAATATGAATTTATGTATAAATTTTCAATTTAGCTAAACCAAGTACATTACTTCAGGTTATGCTAGACTGAACTAGAGACAAGTACGAACAATATACATAGATCAAGCTTGTAATATAGACAAAAAGATATAAAATATAAAATGTAATATAGACAAACAATATAAAAATCTCCATATTCTCCAAAGGAGCAACATTATTTAATTTAAAAAAAGGAGAAGAAAAACATTTTTTCGAGAATGAACAATATGTTGCGCACTAGCGTGGAAACGACGACACAACTCGTCGAATTTTCGTCGTCGCGTTTATTAATTGAGAGATGATTCTACGCGATCGAGTAACAACAATACCTTTGACAGTCTCTGAGTTTAAAGCCTGGCAAACTTCGCTACACGGATCGTCCCTATTCCCTTCAGCCTTCGGGTTCACTAAGCCCGACATTCTATCAGCTTCTATAGAAATTGAAGTAGCAGCTCGGCTACCGCTAAATCCTTGCGTACATTCTCAATAAGGCTGACAGGACTTACGTCTATCCTGTCCGTCCTTTGTGGAGAGCAGCTTTTGATTTATATGTCCTGATATTTTGCCAAGTCCCGTCTACGTCGTGAGTAACTTGCCAGATCCGTGGAAATGTAACGCCAGCCGAAGCCGAAATTCCCCGAAAAAGTTTCGCGGACAAACAGAAAGAAATAGTTGCACGCGGCAAGTAACTCTGATTCACCGCGTATTACAATAATTTTTTTTAAATTACTTTAATATTTTTATATAAATTAAAAATTACTTTAAAATTTTTAACTTAAAATATATTTATTATATTTATTATATTTATTTAAAATTTTATTTAAAATATAAATTAAAAGTTACTTTAAAATTACTTTAAATTACTTTAATATTTTATATAAATTTTTATTAAATTACTTTAATATTTTTATATAAATTACAATAATTTATATTTATTTTATTATTAAACTACAATAATTTAATAAAAGTAAATAATAAAGATGGTGGAAGTGATCAAGATCTAATGTTGTTTATTCGTGGAAATGCCATGCTGGAGATCCTAAAAAATTTCCAAATCCTCCAATTATAAATGGCATGACTATAAAAGAAATTATTAAAAATGCATGACTAGTGATAATGGAACTATAGATTTGATCATTATTAATTTATATTCCTGGTCTGTTTCGAAATTCTATTTGAATTAATATTCTAAAAGATGATCCAATAATACCTGATCATAATGCAAATGTTATATACGAAATGGCAATATTTTTCTGATTTGTTGATATTATCTGGTGAAATAATTGAGAACAAACGACACAATTTATTATAATGAATGATGGAAATTCTCGAGTATAAGTAATCGAAAATAAATAATTTCGTCAGAAATAATTCAATTCGTTCCATCGATAAACCATTTAGTTGTAAATGTAATAATTATATTACAATGATCGTGTCAACTGTTGCATTGATCGATGATTTCAACGAAAAAAAGGAGAAATCATTTTCGAGAAATAAGAAATGAGTTACGTCGAAGAACTTCTTAAAAAAAAAGAAAAAACGTATCTGTAAAATTTCTACGAAAAAAAAAAGTTATGAAATCATAGAGCACACGTATTGCCATATAACCTAATAGATAATTTAGCATCACGATCTAAAGCGATTACACAACGAGGCAGTGATTGTTGCTTCTAATTGCTAATTCATCGTTAATTTGTATACTTTGGCAAAGTTCACGTGCTGTTATTGCAAAGTGTCTGGATATATTGATATGTGTGTGCCTACACACGTACATATCATGAATGCATAACGGAACAATGATGTAAACGTCTGCTGTAAGTTCTCGTCTCGCTTCGACGCTTTACAAAGTGACGCGTGTGCGTAACTAAAACACGAAGAGAGCCAGAGAGAGAGAGAGAGAGAGAAAGATGAACTAGCTTTTAATTAGGTGCGTGGAAACTTATTGTACGCATGAGAATTGTCAGGCACCGCTATCTCTCGCAGATAATTTAATATGTAAATCTCATTACCGTCATAAATCCGAACAAAGTTTCGCACGAAACTCGCAGGAATGCCAACCTATGTAAATGAAGTACCGTGACCTATATGTCGTTTGCCGGATAAGAATCATGGCCGGCGATCTCTTTAACGACGCTTCTGGCGTCCAATGTGATCCTCATCTCGGAAAGATCCGTAAAATACCTTCACGCCGACGGTTGTTAAGCTCTCATCAACTTAAATTACTGATCCTGCTATAATAGTTGTGAACAGTGAAACTGACTACGACGAGTCCGAGTATCGTTGATCACTGCGTGTGATTACGACAGTTTATTAAATCAATAATCGTTTGTGCGATCACGATATCACTTAATCAAATCATTAACAATTTCTTACTCTCGATAATTCTATTAAACATTGTAATATTTATAATTTTATATTTATTAATTTATTGAACGTGAATGTTAGCATACGAAGAATTATATGTTGTTAGTTTTTCAGTTATATTTTTTTAATATCCAATCCATTAATATAATACTTGTATTATTATTATTATTTTATATTTTATATTTTTATTATAAGTATAATATAAATATAAAATTATTATACCATATATGATATGATATTATAATTCTATTATAATATAAATATTGTATTATTAGATTATTGTATAATTTAAATATTTATATTTTTATTATTATTATAATACTAATTTAATATCCGGTCCATTAATAATTAATCGATACAGCTCGAGATTCTTTATAAAAAAAGAATAACTATGCGTTAGACTTGAACTTAAATCTGAGAAATTAATTCGAATGTCAATGAGAGGAAAATTTAAGTTAATATTGAGCAGTAATATGGTTTTTCTGGTAGTTGAGTATAGAAATGCTTATTAAAATTTCCACGGGCCGATATTTCCTGTTTGTTCTTTATAAAATTCGCAAAAAACGCAACAGAAGAATAAATAATTTCTATCTTTATTGTCTCCGAAAGTTCTCTCAGCGCCATTAGCACACAGTCGTATTATTCGAGGATCCAATTTATTCAACAAAGATTAACAGAGCTCACCAACACAACAACAATGTGATTAAACTTATTCGGGTCCCAAGCCACCCTGGAATCTCAGGAAACGAAACAGCAGATAAAGCTGCTAAGGATGCCGTTAACTTAACTCTCCGTTATTACAGAAAATTTTAGAATTAATCTACAAGATACCAAAGCGCGTTTCAAGAAAGCGTTTGTTTGCCTCTTGGAGCTCCGCAATGGTTAAACGAAACTCGAACAGAGATCCAATATTCACGAAAAACTCAAGACTCTTCCTTTCTCCGAAAGTAGAGAACAAGTGACGTTGTTTCGCAATCGTAACGATTATTGATCGTAATCCACAAATTTTGGATTTGTGACGTAACACTCACAATCACATATTATTGATCTGTCCCGAAACATTAACAATGTACTTCAATTCTTCTCTACAACCTACTTGAACACGTGTAGCATGAATTTTTGTACAAATGCAATTCCATAATTGCTAATGTACATCTGTCTATATTCTCACATGGTGGTGGTCGCTTATGTTAATCACTCGGCCACACACAAAAATAAATAAGTAAAAAGGACAACGATAAGAGAAATTTATATAAAAGAGTACATATAAAATCGGCCAAATTTTTCGAATATATATATATACCATTTCCAGTCCAAGAGAGTTAATAGAAAAAGAAATATTAATTCTAATTAAGTATAAAATATAAATATAAATAGAAAATATAGTATAAAATATAAATATAAATAGAAAATATAGTATAAAATATAAATATAAATATAAAATATAGTATAAAATATAAATATAAAATATAGTACAAAATATAAATATAAATAGAAAATATAGTATAAAATATAAATATAAATAGAAAATATAGTATAAAATATAAATATAAATAGAAAATATAGTATAAAATATAAATATAAATATAAAATATAGTATAAAATATAAATATAAATTATATAAAATATAAATATAAATGTTAAATCTAATTGAAATACATTATTCGATCGCTGATGGTTCTTAATTTTTATCCAACGATCTCGCCGCTCACGAAACTCTGACGATTAAAATACTAATCGACGATACGGACATGAGTTTGAATTTAATTTAAATCAATTCCAGGATTCCCTTAACTCGAGCGAAACGAAACCAGTTTCAAAGCGCGACGCGTACGACGCCGTTCGTGCAATTTCTCAAAATCTATTCAAATTCTCGCGAGCGTTCCAATACTCACGAACCGGGTGGGGGTGGGGGGGGAGGGGGAGGAAGAGGAGTACAATTTGCAGTAAAGTATTTCCCACGATATTCACGAGGAAGTCTTCCTTCTCTTTCAATTTACCAGGAGGAGCGCGGGACTGCAGGCGAAAAGCAAGTCAATGAAACGATAAACCGAGTCGAACGTCGGGGTTGGATATAACCCGGAAGAAGAAACGGCGTGAAAACTCGCCGGCGGAATTCGTAATTTTAATTAAACTGCTCTTCGGGCGCCGAAGGAGATCAAGATACGTCGCTCTATCGGCAGAAAGGGATGCATCCACTCGAAAACTACTTTTTCATTTAAATGCAAAGTCGACGCGTAATGAGAATTCTCTGCGCACAGACGGGGGAGGGGGGGGGGGGCTGGAGAAGGAGACAGGAACATCTTCGTTTGGCCTACCGGCAAACACTGGATAAGATTCCAGCAGGAAGAGTTCCAACCTTTAGTAGCTGCCGGGGAATCCGAAGCGGAGGCAGACGAATAAAGAATGCGCCGCGTCTCCGAGGCGTCTTCACGAGTAGAACGTGTGGAGACACACGGAAACGATGGCCAGTATATATTTTATGAGCGAAGACAGAGAGGCCCGACCTGTCCAGTCGGAGAAGTTTAATTAAACTTTTTAGCGAACTCTCGCCGAAATTACATGGATCGTAGGTGCTAGGGAACTAGGATAGTGACTCCTAGTTGAGAATCGATTATTATATATTTGGGAATTGGAGCGTTGTTCTTTGACAGAGAGGCAGAAGCCAAAAATAACAGTTGTCTCAGAAATTTTTTGTTCCACGAACGAAAGTGGATCGAGAAACTTCAACAACGATACTTAATCTAAGGAGAATTTTGTTCCTTTGTTCGAATGTTTTTTTTTTTTTTTTTTTTTTTTTTTTGCGCTCGACTGAAACAATACTCCGCGACCGTATTTAAACGTTTTAAAATCCGTGGAGTTATTAACGTAAATCAATTGTGGAAATTAAGGAAGAAGGAGAAGTGAAATAAATTTCCTTCGTCGACGACTGTTATGAACAATAAATCTCGTCAATAATGATTGTCGGCGACGAAAAAATTTTTTTCGGTCGCTTGTAATCGTTATTTGTAATCAGAAACATTTCAGTCGAAGAAAATGAATTCTCATCCTATGATTCTTTTCGTTATGGCCGTTGGAAACAATACTTAAAATCCATTAAGAGTTAGCATTGCATTTCATTTGCAGTTTTTCTCAGTTAATTTATACGATGAAACACTGTGAAAGGAAATGTCAAGAATTCGTTTGATATTTCCTTATCATTCTTCCGTTTACAATTAGAATTTCATAATTTTATGAACTTTCAAGAACATTTATAATATAATTCCTTGATTCTCAGTGAATCGAAACTTCAATTAATACATAGAACCAATATTCAGTAATAGTAATGTTCATTTCATTTTGACACAAGTTCGATAGGGAATATTTCTCGTGTCATGCTATCCCAAATATGTATTACAAAAATGACATTTAATCAATACTATATAATAAAAAGAATATGAAATGTACTAAACGAATCGAGTTAATAATGCAAACCTTCTGCTTTTAGCTCACAAATCTATTCATCCAAATTTTCCCTTTTAATATCTTAAATTAATTAAATCTAAAGACAGCCCAGTGAAAACAATAGAAAGAATACAAATGTCGATTGTAAATTCCTTTTGATCGCTGTAAAAAAAAAAAAAGACATAAACGGGCCAATATTCACGAAACTCGTATGAATTTTTTATTAACGGTATTAATATCAAAATGGAATACGAATATATGTACGGTTACAGCAACGTTTTGTAAAATTAAAATTAACCCAGGTAATTTTTGTGAACGTTGCGAATGCTTCATTATCCCCCTATTTATAGTCAAATTCAAATCCGTTTAATCCATTTAAAAGTTATTTTTATAACGAAAAGCTATTTTTATATACAAAATCCCTGACGTTGGTTTTTGAATTTCAAACAGGGATTAAATAACAACAGGGATGAAGTGTTTATCGCGTTTGTTGCCGAAATCTAGCGGAGAATGTGCCAAAACGCATTAAAGCGTTTTCTAAAAGCCAGAAGATCGTGAATTTTCCGTTTATCTGAATCCACAACTCGTATAATACTGATTCTGCTGCTATAACTTCTCATTCGTATAATAGGATTCCACGTTCAGATAGATAAATTGAATCCGCGGAAGTTGACTTGATAAAGTGTTGAAATTTCATTCCGATAAAATACAGTGTTCTTAATCATAAATTGTTGAAGACGAGTAATTCTATTTTCTTTGTTATCTCTACAGAATTAGATTAACTTATTCCTAATATTTTCCTGTTACAGACGAACAGGTGAAACATTCACGTGCGAAGCAAAAAAACCCAAAACTGAATATTGTATTTTGAAAAATAGAAATACGAATTCGATTCTGTTTTACGAACAAAACTAACTATGTATAGAGTGTCTGAATGTCAATGTGAGTAACTCTCGTCCATCAATTACACAAATTTAATTCAAGCTTCAGAACGAACTTGACTTTGTTCTACGAAATTGTTCATTAACAGTTTGGATATATAATGTCCGAACATTAATGCGAGTAACTGTAAGTGCTAAGACTCGTCCGCAAACCTAACTACCTAGACCTTTTTTTTTTTTATTAATGTAAACGTAGGTGTACAATTTGCCAGACTTTCGCTTCGCTCGCGTTGTCTGTGTCGTCGGCACGAAAACAATTACTGTGAAAACTCTGACTTCAAACTAGACTCATGATACAACGATCACGTTCAATCTCAGACATTATATAAAGAAAAGTATGTCAGACGTATGTATATGCGTAACTCTTAGGGCCTCGACAGACCTATTTTCGCCACGTGAAAAACACGTCCCACGCCCTACGACCGTATCATCCTCCATGCAAGTTATTGCGCAACAACGCAGAAATCGCATAATAACGCGATAACACCTCGGGGACGGCAAGTGTCGGGGACATTCTAATAGCGCCATTTCTCAAACGGGGCAAAAAACACGAAAGGGACGACCTGTGTCTTCATGGTCGTCGATAAAACGTTGGGCAAGGATAAGCGGGGCTAAGCGGAGTCTAAGCGTTTGTCGACGCGCGAACCCCGGAACACGGCACGCCAGCTGAAAAACTTTCTGAAATATTGACGGCCCACTCTGAAAGACTTCCAGTGTCGGACGCGGAGATCCAGCCTCTGTCTCGCTTCGTTCGTAGCATACAGCCCCGGTGGTGTCCTTCTACTTTCACCCCTTATACGAGGAAAAACAGTAACACCGAGGGCTTAAAGTCCATCCACTTTTTCCCTTCTCCTCTGCACCCGTCATCTTCCCCCTCGATCGCTACTCTGCTTCTTGCACCACTGTTTCCTATATAAGATTTCGTGTTTCCCGATTTTTCGAGAGAAATATTCTCGGACCTGGCGGCGGTCGTAGACTTTCAAAGAAAATTTCACTTTCCGCGGTTTTCAAGACACATTTCTCATCGTACTTGTTTATTCGTAATTCAGCTTTAGAATTGAAAAATATAATAACTAACGTTGTTGAATTGATATCAGAGTCAATGGAGCTAAATTAATTTCTCGGAGAATAGTCGCGCGGTTGTAAAATAAATACAGTTTAAACCACGTTGCGCTGGCAACTGGTTTTTTCGCGGACCGTAACGAGTGGCCGAGAAATTAACCGTATTACGATAATTCGTCGCTTTCTTTTCCTATTGAACTCGTCGACTACGATGTCACTGGATAGAAATTATTCAGAAGTAATAGACTAGTCATTTGTTAAGGGTTACATTTAAATATACCTAAGACTGAGAAAGTGTGAGCAATTTCGGGACAAAAAGTTCTCGACGTGCGTGGCGCGTCGATGCTAATAATAGTATAATAATCTCTTGAATTAATAGAGAGGGCCGAAAATTCCGCTTCCAAGTGTACGTAAAAAAAAAGTGACTCGAATCTAATTCAGCCATCGTCATAGAAATCTACGAAGAAAAAAATTTGCTTCCATCTACATGAAACAATATTCATTCGAGCGAAACTGTTCTGTCGAATATCAAAATACGTACAAAACTATTCGCGATCCATCGTAACGATTAAACGCACGAGTTCACGGTGCTATCGCGCGGTTACGATTACCAAGGATTTATATAATCGACTTCACCGACAATCCTGCATTATTAAATCCCATCGATCAGGCTGCATGTATAATGCATGAGCAGCTTTCGTTTGTCGCCCGTGTCAAAGTCAAAATGCAGCGGCCGAGCGTTTTACTTTTGCAGCTCGAAACTCACGATGGAACTGGGCCGATCATTTTCTAATTAGCGATGTGCAGATTTCCGATCTGACCAGGGCCGATATATATATATATATATATATATGTATCTCATATCTGCATAGAACACTTTGCCCGCTGTCCTTGTTACTCTGTACTCTTCGCCGTCCGGTGACCCAATTGCCAGTTAATTTAAAAGTGTCGTCCCTACCAACTTCCGCTTTATATATCTTGGCCGAAGTAGGGAGAAGTTTCGTGCTCGAGGATGGAGGAAGGTTACTGTGAGTGGATGCGATATAATACGATCGTAAAGTCAGAGGGAAGTACTAATCCCTTAGTGATTAGGAAAATTCGTCCACTTTGTACTTTTGCACTTTTTCATAAATTCGGTCGAGTAGCTCGTTTCTAAAGTAAAGAATGGGTAAAGAATGGGGGATTTATAAAAAGAAAGAGAAGAAAGAACAATGTACACATCATGTAATAATACATTGCGGCGGTTTGTAATTTTAATCGCAACGTGAGATATTTAATTATTTCTCTGTAATAAAATTTATAAATGCAGCATGTAAAAAGCTGCATGAAAACAAAATGAAATAACGCAGCGTAAGCTTGAAAATTATGTGTATATTTTAATTGTGAAGCATCGTGGATCGATTGTTCACCAAATTTCACGTACAGTGAATTCCATTGGTATTCGGGCGCCAAATATCGAAACTGTTATAATTTTGTAAAAGGAAGTCATAAAATAGTAAACTTGGCCTACGTTTTGAAACTTGAAACCTACTTTCGGAATACGTCATCCGTTTTATTAGACAGTGTAACAGATGGCGGAGTAAAGGTACTTCTCTTCTCGAAATTGTCATAGTATGTACGGTACATTGAAAAATTTCTTTCACCGTTGAATCTACAATGGATTTGAAGATTGAAGTCTCTCTCTCGAAACATGCTGTACAATTTGTTGAACTTTGAAATTCGTCAGGTAAGAACGAATATGTTATGATTTTTTGAATCCTGATATACAAAAAATTCAGTGAAACAACGACGAAAGAATCATGCACCCATTGAACGGAAGTATTCAATCTTTAAAACTTCAATCTTTAATAAAACGTTAATTTGCAAAATGCAAATTCTAAAAACAGAGAGTAACAGAGATAAATATCCTTTCCTTTAGTTTTAACTTTTCCACCCACGATTCTCTCGTACGCATTTCGACGACAGCCCGAAGAAAAAACGTCGCACGGAAATCCAGCAACGAAACAAGTCACCGGAATCGAAGTCAAAACACAGCTCGAAAGCAGATTACGTTGAGAGAAGTCAATAAGCGTCGCGTATTGTTGTAACCTACTTTGTTCGATTGTCATCGATAATAGAGTGGAGGTTCGGCATTCCACTCTAAACGCATTGGCAGTGTTTGTTGTGTACAGTCGCTGGCCGAAATACTAGAAGGTGTAATTTCCATCAGCGTCTGTCGCGGGGCAAATTTGCAGAGCCACGAGATAATATTGCAATTGTAAAGAATAAACACTCTGGAACACGTGCTGCGAGTATTCTAGGAACTTGGTAGAAAGAAGTTTGCGCATTCTTGATGATCGCGAACAGAGAGACAACGACTCTCGCATGTACGGGATATACAGAGTGTCCATAAAGTCCTTTTATAATTTCAAAAATTTATTACAAAGGCAAATGGAAAGACAGATGAGTGGAAATTATTACAAAATGAGACGTATGTATTTAAGTTTTTTCCTTGCCTTATTTAATACACATCTATACGGCAGTGATCCTCTACTTTAGATTAGTGATGTACCGTACCTTTGTTCGATACAAGATATCTTTAATATGTGGGTGTCCATAAAGTTTCTTTACAATTTCAAAAATTTCTTACACAGGCAACTGATGATGAGATATCTTCGTCAGATTTGTTCCATGTACTCGGTGGTTATCAAGGTTTTCATCACATTGCATTTCAGGTACCCCATTGACGAATAAGATACTGTTAAATGAACCCCTTGCAAAATGGCTACTCCTCAAGAGAAGGCACAGTGCGTATCATGATTTATTGAAACCAAATCGGATCTGCAGACTCGGCGAAACATCAGAACTAAGTATGGAAGAGATCCACCGTCACGTCCAGCAATTCGTGCATGGCACAAGAAATTTATGGAGACAGGGACAGTGTTCGATAAAGGGATGAGTGGACGACCAAGAACATCCGAGGAAAACGTCGATCGTGTAAGAAATCGAGTATCGTCTTGTCGTGCAACTAATGGAGACAGAAAAAAATTTAAATATATTCGTCTCATTTTGTAATAATTTCCACTTGTATGTCTCTTCATTTGCCTTTGTAATAAATTTTTGAAATTGCAAAGAGACTTTATGGACACCCTGTATGTTCACGGTTATTCTTTTTTTTTTTTTTTTTCTTCATTAAGGAAATTTCACGAGAATTCAAAACGCAGTAAAACGCGGTTTATTAACGCGCTGCTTTTTCTCGCCGTCGTGAAATATCGAAACGAGAAGGTTGCGGGTGTAACGATGAAAAGAGGTGAAACTCGTTTATACGCGCGCCAATTATCGGCGAAACGAATGAAACAACTTGAATTTCCGGAACGATCGTTGTGAACCCGCGGATTTAAGCAAAATCGGAAGCCAGCTCGCTTTTAATTCCTTGCCTTGTTTTTTTTTCTTTTTTTTCCCCCCCCGAAAGAATCCTTTCGAACTGCGTCGAATTTCTGTTTTGTAATTTATTCGTGTAGATTTGATATAATTTGCTGTTATCTAAGAAATTAATGTTAATATTACATGTAGCATCTCCGATTATATTTCACATTTCAACCCGTCAATACGAAGGATTTCAGATTTTCTTTTTTAATCGGTGGAAAGCTACGGGCATTTCTGTCGGAATTAATATTGATTTCTGTTTAGACACAGATATGGTTGTACAGAATTGTTTATTTTAATTATTGTCATTTAAATCGTCATGATTTATGTATGAAATGTTTCGATCAACGTGTTAAAATTAAATATCATATTTTTCCGACAAGACTGTAAAAGAATATTTCATAGAGTAAAAATAAGAGAAAAATATTACAAAAAAATATTATACGCTCTTTCATTTCTATTTATGGCGAACTCTAAAACAAAAGATACACAGTACAGAAATAAGTATTAGCAAGAAAGTATAATAATGCAATCAGAATGTAATAAATTCTGTATTGCCGTCGATGTCAAGCTGGCATCGATAGAAAAAGAACGGTCATTTTGAAATGAGGATTTAAAAATTTAATAACGCGATACGCGACGTCGTCGCGGATTTAAAAATCTCGTATATTAAGAAATATCTCGCAAATGCTGCAGACACATATTCAAGCTACGTCCAATATTTGCCTACAACTTCGTAACAAAGTATTTGCAGAGAAACTTCGTACAACATTTTTTTTTTTTTTTCTTATTTTCGCTTGTTAGATTACGCTTCTAAAATTTTGCGTTTCCTCGTTTCAACTCCTTACGGTATAATACACTTGTAGTATATTCTTGTATGCGTGTACAAAGGTTCTTTTTCANAAAAAAAAAATAAAAAAAAAAAAAAAGGGAAAAAAGCTATCGTAGAAAGAAATCAGAATAATAAAGTAAAAAGAGCTGTCCGTTTTTTTTTTTTTTTTTTATCACGGTCCCTTAAAATTCAGTGAGCCCTTAAGGGATTAAAAAATGTATAGACGCGGGCCCACGTGAAATATTCAAAGTGAGCGAAAGGCAGTCAATATTTTAGCGGTATTAACCGAGTTGGCCGAGTTGACTCCCTTCGTCAAAGAATGAATAAATGAATAAATAAATGAATAAATAGTCTGGCAGGGAGTGCGGTCTTAGTTATCGAAGTTCGACAGGCGCGCACAGAGGTGGAGGAATTTCCCTCGGCCATTATGAAATATGTCCCGACCGTCGCCGATGCTCTACGAGCATCTCGTCAAGCGTTACGGGGCAAAGCCTCGCAGAATTTTCCGCTAACGCGAGCTTGTTGGAGCAACCTTTCACAAAAGGTGTCCCGTACAAGACTTCCGGTCCCGACTGAGCATTTCGTCGTTTGCCAGAACGTCAGACATTTGCCGTCGTTAGACGTAACGGAGTGTCATTTTTATTATAAAGTGATCAACTATCATTAAGAAACAAATATATTTCGTATCTGAATATTAATAAAAGTCGATCGTTCCCCTTTGGTGCGAATTATTAACCCGTTGCGCCGACAACTGGTTTCGCGGACCATAACGAGTGACCGAACCGTATACAACAATTTGTCGCTTTTTTTCTTGAACTCGTCGGCATAATAGAAATTATACTGGATAGAAATTACTGAGAAGTAATAAATTTATTTGTTTCTCCCGAGTTATACTTAGATATACTTAAAACTGAGAAAATATATTGCAATTTTGGTACAAAAAAAACTCTCGACGTGCGTTAGAGGTTAACCACTTGCGCTGTCAACTGATTGCGGACCATAACGAGTGACCGAACCGTGTACAACAATTTGTCGCTTTTTTCTCGAACTCGTCGGCATAATAGAAATTATACTGGATAGAAATTACTGAGAAGTAATAAATTTATTTGTTTTTCGTGAGTTATACTTAGATATACTTAAAACTGAGAAAATATTGCAATTTTGGTACAAAAAAAACTCTCGACGTGCGTTGGAGGTTAACCACTTGCGCTGTCAACTGATTGCGGACCATAACGAGTGACCGAACCGTATACAACAATTTGTCGCTTTTTTTCTTGAACTCATCGGCATAATAGAAATTATACTAGGTAGAAATTACTGAGAAGTAATAAATTTATTATTTATTTTGCCTGGATTATACTTAAATATACTGAAAACTGAGAAAATATTGCAATTTTGGTACAAAAAATTCTCGACATGCGTTAGAGGTTAACCACTTGCGCTGGCAACTGATTGCGGACCATAACGAGTGACCGAACCTGAGAAGTAATAAATTTATCATCTGTTTTGCCCGTGTGACATCATGGATAGAAATTATTGCAAAATTATTGCATAATAAACTTGTTAATTAAAATTTTTATTATTTAAATTTATTATTTGCCTTTCCTGAGTGATACCAAAAACTGACGAAATATTGCAATTCTGAGAGAGAAAAACTCTCGACGTGCGTGCAAGAGGTTGAAGAATCTACCCTGGATGTTTAATTTTACATTCGAGTCAGAACCGACGCAGAGGCCGTGTCTCCGATTCGTCAAACTGGAAGCGAGTTAAAAACGAGAAACGTTTTCTGGAATAGCTTTTGTCGCGTGCGCGATATTCACTTTGGAACTTTCATTTCGTTTCCCTCCTCCAAGCGAATGCAAAATTCCACCGAGTCTGAGACGTCGTGGGAATAATTCTCAACGAAACGAACTGTCAAATCGTGAGCTCGCGGAATCGAATAAGCCCGGGTGACTGTATGTTAAACGAAAAAAAGAAAGAAAAAAAAAAAGCAGAGAAAGAAAAGAAAAGGGAAGGAAAAGAAACGAAGGAACGAATCGGAAGAAACGCGGGACGAAACGAGCACGAAACGGTGGTTCGCGCGAGAAAGGCTCTGCTTTTATTTCAACCGGCAGCCGGGTTACCAATCCGTTCGCTTTCGAACATAATTTTGCAGTCGGGACGTGACCGGTTTGCAACATCGAGAACGTCGGGGCTCTTTCTATCTCGCGAGAGACAAAAAGGGAGGAAAGGGAGATACGGGAGTACGAAAAAGGGAGCAGCTGCGTCCGATCGTTTCTCACTAACGCGCCTGGGATCAGCCAAGGCTGTTTGTCGACGTTTTGCCGTAACGGCGGCCGCGATACGTGCCGCGATATCGTCGAAGAAGCTGGGAAAAATAAAAATAATCGTAAAACACACCGCAACACGGCGTTCGATGCATAAACGCAAGGAGAAGAAAGACAAAGCATAGCGACTAATCTATAATACATCTTACGGCAACGATATCGAGAACGTTACGTACGAGTACGATGGTTGGTGAAAATGTTCGAACGCTTATGGAAACTTTTTATTATAATATCGTGTATGGTTATTTTATCTCATCTCGGAGTCGTAATTTCATACAAACACGAATATGAAAGTATCAACGCCACGAGCTTTAAACTGTTCAGGCAACGTAAACCTTGATAAAATTAAGGTTGAAGCTCACTTCAAATTTTCGTTATAATTCCTTAACGAAGAAACTTTCAGCTTGACATCTTTGTCCCATTTTCGCTCGACAGAATCTACTAAAAAGTAGCAAAACAGTATATGAACATGTAAATTACATGAATCACATTATACGAGTTAATACATGTGAATTATAAAAATTTGATATGAAAGTACGAACGCAGAAATAAAATATACGAAATATAAGTGCTTTCTGCCACGTATATTATTCCTCCTCAATTATTCTTTTTCGCTGCGACACGTCCGTTTTCCCCTGGGTGCTGTCGCTTATGTACCAAGAGTAAATAAATAAATAAGTGAATGAAGGATGATGAAAGAAAAGGAGGGGGAGGGTAAAGAAAAAGGAAAAGAGAAAAATCTGATTCTTTAATAAACGGTCGGTTAAAGGAAGGATGAGCGGACGCGCTGAGAGGTATCCTTTTCACAAAGTTTCCTCGCCACGCGTAGTCTGTCCGCGAGACAGAGGAGGAGGCAACTACTCTGGAAAATCGTGGAAATTATTTATCATCGCCCTACGGCGTTTTCCCTCTCGTCTCTGCTCTCTCGCCCGGGTGGGAAAGGGAAAGGTAAATAAAAATAAAAAGGGACGGCGAGTCGATTTAAAATACGAGGATAAATACGCGACTCAAAGGAGATCAGAAGAGGAAGCGCAATGAAAACGCGCCGGCGGCGAGTACGGATTCCTGCCCGAGCGTATTTATTCCCCCGCGAGGATAGTGATCGCAAACGTTGGTGATCGTCCACCGCTATAACGAAACTATAAAAGATCATCGAAAGTCGAATGATTTTAACGCGGCCGAATTTGAAATTCGGTAATTTGATGAAATCGAACTGAAAGAAGAAAAGAAGGGATTTCGATGGGAATTTAATGCGCACATAAAGCCACGTTAAAGGTCAGTCTTTAATTCACGTTGCTTTCACGATAAATAGAGATCCGATGTAATTATCAGAGAATTGCCAAAGCCCTCAGAAATAATTATATTGTCCCGTTCGAAATTCTACGTCACGAAGAATCCAAATTCGATATTAACCCCATCAATTGCGTGTAATTAAATTAAACTACTTTGCCGTTTAATTGAGTCTCCCGATAACTGTTTCAATAAACGATCCCAACGGCGTTGATTTTCCAAGTATATTTATTGTTATTTGATTTCACGAACGGCGTTCTACATGATTCCGATCCGCAAATGAGATTCAGGTTTCAGACGGGCTTCGTAGATTCGTAATTGGGAAATTGGAGAAGTCTTCGCACAGTCAAATTGCACACATTTCGTTTCATTTTTGTGTATCATTAACTTCATTAAGCCACGTAACTCGAATTCAGATTCATTTAAATCATTAACGATAATGATCACCCGAAATTTTAACCAACAGGTAAATTTGTAGCTGAACGTCGAATTCGGTGAATATGAGGTTAAGGAGTTCCCAGTTAGTTCGTCTTACGAATAAATTTTTACAGACATCGTTCATCATTTCGTTGACAACCTAACCCCGTTGCGAATTGCATTTTGCAGCGTCCAACGCTGTCTCAACGTCAGAATATTTGAACGAAGACAGCGGGCAACGTGAAGGGAGAAGGAAACAAATTTACGTGGCAGAGAAATTCATTTCCACGGTAAGATAACGCCAAGTGTTTACCCGCGTAAGTAGAATGCACGTGGAAAGAGGAAGAACGCGGCATTCAAGCGACGAAGATGGAAGAGAGCCGACAGAACGCGACGAACGAACCGAGCCGTTTCGAAAAGAATGGCGACAAACGGTCGTTCCGATCTTTGGAAACCGTTTCGAGGCCCCCCCCCCCCCCCCCCGCGAGAATGCCGCGAGAATACACCCCGACGACGAAGGAACAAATTAAACTTTACTCGACGAAAATCCAGGCCCCTCTCGTAGCAACGCGGCTCCCGACATTCTTCCGAGGCGGAACAAACGAATTCCAGGCCGCCTTGTTTTCGGCGGAATTCCGCGCTGGCAATGACGCGACGTTGCATGCTTTGCCCGCTCACAAAGCGGGCAATATACACGCGATTCACCGTTAGTTGCAAACCGCGCCGCGTTTGCAACCCCATCGGCAGCCAGCAGCCGAGCGCATTGTGAGACGCGAGGTATATGCTATACCGAGGCTCAATGCGTTAGAACGGGGGTAGCTCCCCTATTGCCCGATAATGGGCGTGCTTTGCAACCGTGCTTGGCCGTTTCGCCAATGACACACGATACGATTCAGGAATCGATGTAATTAAAGCCGCATAGGCGAAACCAAACTGCGCGTCGTACGTGTTTCGCCACTGGTTTCGCGCCAGGTGTACGAAAAAGTGAGAATTTCGTTTCGAGATGGACGCACCCTCTCGCGTGTTATAATTTCGGGATATAATAATAATATATATATATATATATATATATATATATAATATATAACATAATTGCGTTAATTGAATTTAATTTGCAAAGTTGTTTATGTTGTTGGAAGGGAATTTTAAATGATAGCGTCTCGAGAATGAAAGCGTGTGACACGCGGCATTCTTTTTTTGGATATCTGTTGTATAAAACTCGCATGATATAATTTCGGGATATAATATATATAATAATATAATATATATAATAGTATAGTAATATATATAATAATATAATATAATTATATAATATATATAATAGTATAGTAATATATATAATAATATAATATAATTATATAATATATATAATGGTATAGTAATATATATAATAATATAATAATATAATACTATAATATATAATTGAATTTAATTTGCAAAGTTGTTTATGTTGTTGGAAGGGAATTTTAAATGATAGCGTCTCGAGAATGAAAGCGTGTGACACGCGGCATTCTTTTTTTGGATATCTGTTGTATAAAACTCGCATGATATAATTTCGGGATATAATATATATAATAATATAATATATATAATAGTATAGTAATATATATAATAATATAATATAATTATATAATATATATAATAGTATAGTAGTATATATAATAATATAATAATATAATACTATAATATATAATTGAATGTAATTTGCAAAGTTGTTTATGTTGTTGGAACGGAATTTTAAATGATAGCGTCTCGAGAGTGAAACCGTATGACACGCGGCATTTTCTTTTTTGGATATCTGTTGTATAAAACTCGCATGATATAATTTCGGGATATAATAATAATGTATATAATAATATAATATATATAATAGTATAGTAATATATATAATAATATAATTATATAATATATATAATAGTATAGTAATATATATATAATAATATAATACTATAGTATATAATTGAATTTAATTTGCAGAGTTGTTTATGTTGTTGAAAAGGAATTTTAAATGATAGTGTCTCGAAAGTGAAAGCGTGTGACACGCGGCGTTTTTTTTTTGTTTTTTTTTGGATATCTGTTATATAAAACTCACATGTTATAATTTCGGGATATAATAATATATACAATAATATAATATAATTATATTATATATATAATAGTATAATAATATATATAATAATATAATATATATAATAGTATAATAATAGCATAGTGATATATATAATAATATAATAATATAATATATAATATAATTGCGTTAATTGAATTTAATTTGCAGAGTTGTTTATGTTGTTGGAAGAGAATTTTAAATGATAGCGTCTCGAGAGTGAAAGCGTGTGACACGCGGCGTTTTTTTTTTTTTTTTCTTTCATATCAGTTATATGAAACTTTTCGAAATTCCATGAATACAGTGAGTGGCAACTACCGATTATAAAGTTTGAAACGAATTTGAGAAGTTGTAAAGTATTTAATGTTATAAAGAACGAAAAATTAGTACAAACGGCAAACAGTTATGTTGAGCATATAATAAATAATATAACGAATAAAAGATGGTGTTGAATGTTGACGCTTGATGAAATAGAGTGATGAGCAAATGAATACAAACGTGGAATTTTAACGTAAATAATGTTTCATTGTGTATTTGCACGTGAGACGTTAAAAAACAAAAACAAAATATATAGTGTTTTGTAGGATGTTTTGGCAGTTGCAAACTGTTTTCGTGGAGCCAGTTTTGCACCGCAATTAATTTGAACGAATACTGATCGATACTTTGGATTGTTATAACTTCGTTAAAAAAGAAAAAGAAAAAAATCATATAGTAATCTATTTGGTCATGTTATAAAGCGTAAAATTTCTATCTTGATTACCCTAAATTCATCTTCTTTCCAAAGATACGTCAACGTTATACGACAAATGGAAAAGTGTTTGTTTTAAAAAAGAATTGTAGAAATTTGCATGTATGTACGTAAAAATGCTGAAAAATTTTATTTACGACTGAAATCATCGTGATCTTAACAATTAAAGTTTCCCCTCTAACAATTTCTTTTCTCATCATTTTTATTGAACTTTGAACAGTAGGGTAAAGAGGCCAAAATTCAGAAAATCCTTTTCCAAAAACAATTTTTAACCATATTGTCCAAAGTAGAATAAAATGGCAAAAAAGAAAATCACACAGCAAGATTTAAAAATTCGTTGTAAAGAGGAAATTTCAGTCCTCAAGACTATGATAGAAAAAATTTTTTCCCGAGAATAAAAGTAGTTTTACTTTCCCACTTGCTATGCGATGTAAAAACATCTTCGAAAAAAGGAAACTTAAAACAATTCAAAGTAGAAACTTTACGCTTCAAATTGAGATCAAGTGGATTGTTGCATGATTATCTCTTACGAAGTTATAACAGTTCAAAGTACCGACAATTTTTCATCATTGTGTGTTCAGTTATGCTCTCCATTGTATATCGTATTACCTCTGTGCTTTGCTCAATTATCTGAAACGATATTCTCGCAAATTTGCGATTTGAGTGCGGATAGGTAATGCTATCACTTTGATTGCTCTTGATAGCGATATTGGGAGCTTCTGGCAAAATTTGTCGATCTGTTTAAATTAATCGACCAAATGTGAGACACTTTCAAGCTGAATCTCATGAGAGAAATAGATGTAAAACTCAAAAACCACAAATCTATCTGAAATTCTGAATCGGAATTTCGACAAATGCGACAAATGTGACAGAAAAGTGAACAGAAGAGTCGCCGCATCTCTCTGGCTCGTTGAAAAAGTTTTAATAGTTGAAATAAATCGAAATAGAATCAGAGTGCTGAACTTCGACTAAAATCTGGATCGAAATTTCTCAAATTTGCAACGCCAAAATTGCCAAAATTGGACTCCGTCGAGTTTATAATTGAGCTCCAACGGCCAACAAAACGACATATTCCATATTCCAGGAATGGGGGCACGGTGGGAGGCGAACTGTTTAAAATTTCCATCGATTCAGGGATAGTTTGCGATTTATTTTCTCCGCTCGGCGGGTGAAACGTAAGAGTATTAACAAATTCGTAGGAAAGACTGAACGATGACAAAGCACCAAGTTGGGACAAAGTGCTATCGATAAAAACTCGCTTGGAAACTTGCCTTCGGCATTATAAGCGAATCAGAAGCCCCGGAGAGGATACTTTAAGTTACGAAAGTTGCTGAAGCCAGCGGAGCTACCGAGGCTGGCCGACTCACAGGCAACTCGCTACCAAATCACAGTTATACACACTAAACGGAGGGCGAGGAGACGAACAAACGAGAAATTAATATAGAAAGTGGATTCGTCGATGAGATAAGTATTAGTATCAGGTAGAAGAATGTGCCGCCCAACTCTGAAACTGATGTTGAATGATCTGCTGCGTTTCTAACAATAAATTACCACATTTCTAACAATAATAACTGCGTTTCTAATATCAAGTGCAGTGGCTCAAATTTATTTGGGAGAAAATATTCTCAGTAGATTCAGTTAGATTGTAGCTTGAAACAATAAATGCAAAACATGTTTTCATAAACTACTGCATATATTGATCAAGATATTCTTATATATAGATTGATTTAGGTTGTAGAGCTTGAAACAGTAAATGCAAAGATGTTTTTCACTAACTACTGATTAAGATTCTTATAAAGTGACTTAGAACTTGGAATAATAAGTATAAAAATGTTTTCATGAACTAAGAGAAAGTGGATTCGTCGATGAGATAAGTATTAGTATCAGGTAGAAGAATATGCCGCCCAACTCTGAAACTGATGTTGAATAATCTGCTGCGTTTCTAACAATAAATTACCACATTTCCAACAATAATAACTGCGTTTCCAATATCAAGTGCAGTGGCTCAAATTTATTTGGGAGAAAATATTCTTGTAGATTCAGTTAGATTGTAGCTTGAAACAATAAATGCAAAACATGTTTTCATAAACTACTGCATATATTGATCAAGATATTCTTATAGATTGATTTAGGTTGTAGAGCTAGAAACAGTAAATGCAAAGATGCTTTTCACTAACTACTGATTAAGATTCTTATAAAGTGACTTAGATTGTAGAGCTTGGAATAATAAGTGTAAAAATGTTTTCATGAACTACTGCATATTCTGATTAAGATATTCTTTTAGATTGATTTAGATTGTAGAGAGTTTGAAACGGTAAATGCAAAAAGATGTTTTCATGAATTACTGATTAAAATTCTTATAGAATGACCTAGATTGTAGAGCTTGGAACAAAAAAATGCAAAGATGGTTGAATTTATGTTTCAAATTAAAATCTATATTTATATTGCATTATATGAAATTATGTATGCATGCACTAACATCTAGTACGAAAAAAACTTCTCTGTCTCTCAATAATAATAAGTGAAAGATTTGTTGAGACAAAAAGACTTTTCTATTTGAAAAAAGAAAGACAGAACATCACGAATATACATTAACCGTCAATTTATATTACACTGCAAATACCATAAATTAAATAGCACGAACAAAATTATACTATAATAAATTTATACTATAATAAATTTATAATAAGTTTCTGACAGATCTACGGAGACGCTCGATTTTTATTTCATCCAATTTCAGAAAAGTAAATTCTCTTCAATCTCATAAACCTGAAACTTCCATCTACGAGACTATAAAATTAATTGTTGACTCGCGATTTCGTATAAAAATACTCCGGCGACATTCGACGATATTCCCCGACGAGGATGAACGAAAATATGTTGGCCGAGCGACGGCGGTGACAAAGGGATTCTTTGAACGCCGTAAAAATTAATTAAAATTCGTTGGCTTGTAAACCGGAAGAAACGAAGGAGGCGAGAGGAGAACGAGATGGAACGGGACGCGTTGAGATGAGTCGTCGCTACTCGAAAACAGCACCGACAAGCGTCTGAAGAGGACGAAGCAAGCGTCTCGTTGCCCTGTGAGAAACGTCCTTTGGAAACAAGTGGAAAAATGACCGACGACTCGTCGAATGATTGCGAATCGAGATGGAGACGAATCTTGCGGTCTGTTTCAGAGACTCGATGCACGCGAGATAAAAGATCGTGATGTAGGTTGGCGCGAGCGACGTTTTTAAACTGAGAAAACGTATATTTTCAACGACACGTTTCGTTTTAACGTGGTTTCTATTTGTCGTATACGCGTATCTGTCTGCGCAAGTCTACAAATTCCGCCGCTTTTATGAAAAATTATCGGCCCCGAAGAAACACTGTAGAACATTTACTTGAATAACTACTTTCCATCGTTTCAAAGCCTTCGTCGAGAAACTTTTAGACTAATCTGATACAATTTCAGTTGCGTGACCCGTTCTAAGAATAAAGAATTTCGTATTTTTGAGAATATTCACTTTTATGAAAAAAATATTACCAAATAACGTAGAAAGAGACTTGTAGAACATTCATTTGCACAACTAATTTGCCATTTGACTATTACTTTCCATCCGTTCTGAGACATTCGTCGAGGAAATCCTCCAAACAGCCTGATGTTGTACAGTTTTCGTTGTAAATGTAATAAACAAATTCTCGTTGCAATAAATAATCTCTATTTCGGAGTAAAGGAATTTGCAAACCGGGAACATCAAGCGTGCGCTTTTACGCAAATTTGTTTGCCGATTGCTAGCTCGAGATTGAACTTGAGATTAAAAGGAACTATGTTTAGTCCAGATCGAAAAGAGGAACGAGAAATATTGCGAATACCTCGAAATACGGTTATTTGAAAATTACCCGCGAGAATGAAACGAGCACTTTTACGCTAATTTGAAATTGCATATTTCAGCACCGGAACGAAAGAAAGAAAAAACTGGACTGGACGCGAAAAATCGCTCGCCGTGTGTGCGCGTGTGCCTGCGTGCGTAGGTGTAGGTGTACGTGTGGGTGTCCATCTGCGTGCGGTTAATTAAATAGAAATCGGGAATAGAGTAGCGGCAACTCTTTCGCGTAATATTTCCCCGTAAAAAGTCTTTCAGCGGCACGCAAGATTAAAGGAAAGGAAAAAGAAACAGGACAGAAATTTTAATCACTGGCTATATTCTGGAGGGAACGAGAAATGTGTTTCGCTGAAAGGAAAATGATACGAGTTATTAATCGACTGCGAAAATGGATTTAGCAAGCACGCCTGGTGTATCGATCGATGACAATAACTTCGTAAGTTCCCGGATTTTTTTATTCTCACGCATCGTTCCGTCGCTAATCACGTTAGCGTAGAAGCACAGGCTACGATAGTCGATCCTCGCGAGAGAGAAGAAAATCAACGAGTACGTCGGGAAAATGATCTAGAAAAAAAATCCGGTCCCCATCGGTGGACAATCTGCGGTCAGCTATCTCACAGATTACCCGTAGCTCGGTCTCGCACGGTTGGGAATTTTTAAAAAATCATACCGTCGCCAAGGTTTGCCGCGCCAAACGAGCATAATCATACCGTCTCGACCACGGACGACTGAACCGGACCGTTTTCACGACGTTCCTCGTGGAAGGCCATTGTTCGCCGATTCGGTAGAAATTTCAACGAGACGATATGAGAATCAGCTATTGCGATAATTTTCATAACGAAAATCGAACGAAAAAAAAAGTTCGACTCGCCAATGTTGATTCACGTTTGGCCGCTAATTGCGCAACAAGAATTGCGTTACAGAATGTAATCGGACTATCGTTAATTATTAAATTTAATATAATATAATAATTTACGTAATATAATTTTTATATTTATATAATATAATATATAAATATATAATCTTTATTATTTATTATAAAATATAATATAATCTTTATTATTAATTATATAATAAAATAAAGAATAATAAGAAACAAAAAAATATCACAGCTTGTCAACGAAGAGAATCTATCCGTTCGTTTGTAAATTCATCCGAAAACATTGTAGATACTGCTAAGATGATACTTCGCTTAACCCTCGTGCAATATAAAAATTGGGCCCCGGGTAGGAAACTGTTTTACCTACTAAATATTACAAAGAATATTGCATCGCCACCGTCTCCAAATTTCCCAGAAGCGCGAGGGAAAATCCGCAATCCGATCATTATCTAACGAACGCAACGAACTTATCCGGCTTCGGATCTCAGCGCGTTGTGCTTCCCTCGCAAAAACATCAAAGAACGTAGGCTCTTTCCTACCGATACACACACGTTGTAAAGTAAAGTCTACCTCGGAAAAATTCTGACGAGAGTTGAGAGGAACATGTTCACCGGTGTCGATGAAAAACGAAAGAGTGAGTTTTCACGGACGTTCCCCTCCCCCTCAGCAGCTGTTTCGCGACTCAGGCTAATCCGATTCGCTTTATCCTTATCGCGAGTTTCAGCTGACACCCCCGAGCGCTAATTCTGTTTAAGAAGTTGGCCACGTTGGCCAACGAAACAAATGCCGGACGAGACCCGAGCGATATTTACGGCGACGTCCTCCTGGTAATTAATCCCAATTTTCCCCCGGACTGTTAACCCCGGCACGCCGCCACATATTTACAAGCGTCGACGGTGTTACACGTCGGCTTTAACGACGACGCTGAACCCGCCTCTGAAAAAGATGCCCGCCATGCAGACGCATACATTAACGTGGCGCCACCCGCGGGATCATCTACGCGAAACCGTAACCGTGTTTTCCATCCCAGCCACCCTTTTTTTTTTTAATTCTTTTTCTGCCCATGCAAATTGCTGGCTTGATACGTCCCGAATGCTGCACGCTTGAGCGTAAAAGCGCGTCTGACGTTGTCTGACGATAAAATCGTTAAGCCGCGTGTCAGTTGTTAAAAATTAAAAATTCGCCAGATCGCCAGTGGGTATGGAACTTTTTGGTAGGTTAAGTTTCGTAGGTTTTGTTTTCAATTGGATATTTCAGTTTGGACATATCTTATAGTATGTTTCATGGTGTATTTATTTTTTACGAGTAATGTCGAAACTAGATCGGTCACGTATTTAATTTAGATTTTAAATAAGGGAAAAGTTACGTTATATTGCGAATGAATCACATTTGTGAGAAAATCAAAGCTGCAAAAATTATAGAAAATATAATCTATTGTCAAAGCATACTCTTTGCAATAAAACGATTTTTCTTTACTTTTACAAAGTACTTTTTTATTTCATGTTATACAAAACTTTATAAAACAAGTAAAGTAATTTAGATTATGTACTTCTTTAAATATATCCATAAGAATGTGAATTTAGAGTATACCTGACTAAAAGATAAAGGTATAGGACACTCCAAGTATTAGAGTATAAAGGTAAAGAGAATCATAGGTTATTCAAGTATTGCAAAAAATCATGACCGTCAAAACTGGATCGGTCAGGTATTGAATTTAAATTTTAAATAAGGGAAAAGTTACGTCACGAATTTTTATGTACTTATGAGAAATTCAGAGCTGCAAAAATTATAGAAAATATCATCTATTGTCAAAGCATACTCTTCGCAATAAAACGATTTTTCTTTACTTTTACAAAGTACTTTTTTATTTCATGTTATACAAAACTTTGTAAAACAAGTGAAGTAATTTAGATTATATACTTCTTTAAATATATCCATAAGAATGTAAATTTAGAGTATACCTGACTAAAAGATAAAGGTATAGGACACTCCAAGTATTAGAGTATAAAGGTAAAGAGAATCATAGGTTATTCAAGTATTGCAAAAAATCATGACCGTCAAAACTGGATCGGTCAGGTATTGAATTTAGATTTTAAATAAGGGAAAAATTTACGTCATGAATTTTTATGCACTTATGAGAAATTCAGAGCTGCAAAAATTATAGAAAATATAATCTATTGTCAAAGCATACTCTTCGCAATAAAACGATTTTTCTTTACTTTTACAAAGTACTTTTTTATTTCATGTTATATAAAACTTTATAAATCAAGTGAAGTAATTTAGATTATATACTTCTTTAAGTATATCCATAAGAATGTGAATTTAGAGTATACCTGACTAAAAGATAAAAATATAGGATACTCCAAGTATAAGAGTATAAAGGTAAAGAGAATCATAGGTTATTCAAGTATTGCAAAAAATCATGACCGTCAAAACTGGATCGGTCAGGTATTGAATTTAAATTTTAAATAAGGGAAAAGTTACGTCACGAATTTTTATGTACTTATGAGAAATTCAGAGCTGCAAAAATTATAGAAAATATAATCTATTGTCAAAACATATTTTTCGCAATAAAACGATTTTTCTTCATTTTTAGATTATTAGAAGTAATTTAGATTATATACTTCTTTAAATATATCCATAATAATGTGAATTTAGAGTATACCTGACTAAAAGATAAAGATATAGGATACTCCAAGTATTAGAGTATAAGGGGCATCATAGGTTATTCAAGTATTGCAAAAAAATCGTGACCGAAGAGGAAACTGTTCAACGAGACAATCTCAGATAAATTGAGTCCCCCCTATACCAATCGTTCCTCGAATTCTGAAATAGATTCACCGAAACCCGAATTTCGCAAAATTTGTAATACATGCGCGTACAGCCGTTACGGGGTAAGGGTCTCGTTTATTCAAGAGGAGAAGGGCCTGGGTCCCCCGTGGAACGTCTTCAGCCATCTGCTATCTGTTACATAAGTTCAGAGATCACTGGAACAGCGATACGTATGCCAGATGGGGGATCAAACCGAATTCGGATTCGGTGCTTCGCATTATTCTCACGTTTTGAAGAATAGCTTATTCGTGGTGCTCGAACGTGTAACGAGCCGGTGCTGCCGAAATATTTATTCCACGACGCGCGCGTATGGGGGAATCTTCAAATTCTTTCTGATCGAGCCGAATCACGAGGAGATAGCTCAATCGGTAATGCGCAGTTACACCGACGAGTCGAACTGGTGATTTAATATTTATGATAAATTTAATATTCGCGAGTGCAGTGTAAATGCTAATTGAGACGCAGTGACTTGTTCGCTCTGCCTGCCAAGTGTTTCATCGTCACAGGCTGGTTTAGAATTTTAAAACAGGCGTGCAGAAATTTTTGTAAATCCACTTGTAATTAAATACCTTAATTGTTAAATATAATTAAACACGAAAGTCAGAAATTTTTTAATAAATTCTTCTAATAAATTTAAGGAAACGACACAATGGCACATTATATAATATTGTAGCACTTACTATTCTTGCAATTGTACTATAAATAATTATGACTTGAAGCAGCTATGTTCACCTTTGTAGTTAAATATTAATTAATACCTTAGAAATACGATACTCTTTGCATCATTTTTTTTTTTTTTTTTTCTTTAATTATATTGGAAAAAAGTAACTTAAGATAATTGCGTAAATTACAAAAAGGCAATGAATTCTATTTTAGTTTTAACGTTCTACAAATGTAGCATTTTGCGGACCACTATTCTTGCAATTATGACTCGAAGCACCTACAACGTTCACTTTCATAATTGCATATTAATTAATACCTCAGAAATATGATACCCGTTGGATCATTCCTTTTTTTTTCTAATTTTGCTGAAAAATGTTGTAACTTAAGATAACTTAAGATAACTGCGTGAACTACAAGGACATTTTTAACGAACTTCTCTAACAAGTTGAAGAAAGTTAGACAGAATGACAGATGATATTTTAGTTTGTAACGTTGTAACGTAGTACTTATCTGGACCATTTCTGTAATTGTGCTTTGAACAACTATGACTTGAAGCATCTACAATGCTCATTGTTACAAATTTTGGGCCATTTCTTCTCCCTCTAATTAAACAGATTTAAAAAACTGTAACTTAAGATAATCGCTGTATTTATCTACACAGTCGTCACAATGAACGTTACATTATCGCCACACGTACGTAAATTACTCTTTCTCTCTCGTTCTTGCTCGAAACATCAATATCCCGGATTTTCCCGCGAGAATCAATTACGCAAAGTCGCAGCAGAAATCGCGAGTCCCGATCGTTTGCGGTTTTCAGATCAGCCTCGGCTCGCGATCAACGCGATCGAGCGAGCAACCCGAGCGTCTGTGCCAAGCGTCGGTAAACAATGAAGACATTGTCCGCTGTGGGAACTCGCTGCGAACCCAGCCGCGTACAATCTGCACAACCTCCGCCATTGTCTCGTTAATTAAACGGATAAGCGGGACTAGGAGGCGATCCCGCGTCGCCGATGTCGGCGTCGGGACGCGCGAGCGTCGACGCGGCGTCGAACTCGACGCGAGCGAAACTCGCGGGCACAAAGCGTCAGGAAACGTTTGACGGGGGTTGACGGACGTAGCCGGTGATAACGAAGTTGCTACGTTCGACTGACATCGGGGCGAGAGAACGACGACCGGCTGTTGTCGTCGTAGGGTGTGTGCAGGAGGAGGAAGAGAGGGGCAGCAGAACGCGAAAAGAAGGATAATGGCTGCGCCAGACAAAAGAACGATAAACGTGCGATAAAAACCTGAGCTTACCTGGGGGAAGAAAGAATGGGTGAACCTTTTTTTTTGGGACCTCGTCGGAGAAACAGCGATTAATTTGTTGAAATATAGCGATACATATTGTTGGAGTCAACGCAACCGGGGCGTTGATCTTCTTCAACCCTCGATTGTTGACAAGATATGTGAAATAGTTGATAACGATGAGTAGAAATTTAAATAGGTTCTCCGAATTGTGACCAACCTATTCGTGCAGTGTTTCTATAGAATGTGGCAATCTGAAATTTCGTTTGATGCGATACAAAGATGAACCATGAGTGCACCATGAGAATTATTAGTCGGGAATTTGAGTTGCATGCATGCAACAATCTACGACAATCTAAACACGATCTTAGTTCTGGACTTTGCAATATTGTATAGTTGAGAGAAAGAACTGAAATACATTTGTAATACTGTGTACTTTTTAAAATAACTGTATTATAATGCATTAATAAAAATTTTTAATCGTTATGCTGATTTTGGAGAACAAAACGAATATATACAAACACAAAGAATTTACTAAATTTACTAAAATTTTCTAAATTTACTAAAGTTTACTAAATTTACTAAGTTACAAAATTTACTAAATTTACTAAAATTTTCTAAATTTACTACAATTTTCTAAATTTACTAAAATTTTCTAAGTTTACTAAAGTTTTCTAAATTTACTAAATTTACTAAATTACAAAATTTACTAAATTTACTAAAATTTTCTAAATTTACTAAAATTTACCAAATTTACTAAAATTTACCTAATTTACTAAAATTTACCTAATTTATTAAAATTTTCTAAATTTACTAAAAATTTTTAAATTTGCTAAATATTACTTAATTTACTAAAATTTACTAAAATTTACTAAATTTACTAAAATATACTAAAGTTACTAAATAGACTAAAATTTAAAATTTAGCTCCTGTCGGCATTTTTTTTCCGAAAAGCTTCTCGATTTATCATTTCGATCACGCTAGTCGTTCGAATGTTCATACTTCAAATATAATATACGATTTGTATAACGTTCATAAAATTAAATCGATCGAGACACTCGATCGTCGAGTAAAAATGCAGCATCGTCAGAGCCGTCGTCGTGAAGAGTTTGTTTAGTCGACAACTCGAGGAAAGCGCGCAACTTTTCGAGAAAAATGCGAAGACAGAGGACAAAAGCCGCGTTCCTGGCATATCGGTTTCGTCAGCGGAGGGGGTGGAAAAAGCGCGGACGGATGTTCAGACCGCTCTATTTCCATCGAAATATATGTCGCTTAATCGTCAGGCTGCCGACGTGAAAAAGAAACGCGAGCAAATGCGCACGGCAAGCTTGTAAAAATTCGATGAAACGAGGGGACCAAGGCTCGAATCACTCATACGTCGACGCCGGTGTCGGTATTCAAAAACACGAAACTCGAACAGGCAGGCCGCGGCGTAAAAGCGAGCGCAACTCCAGAACTCTGTGCCAACGATTTCATCAGTTTCCCGCGAGTTCTTTTTCGTTGAACGTGAAATATTTAGCAAATATCAGCGAACGAGCGACGCTAAGCGCTTCCATTTTTGTTAATTAAAACTTTCGCCGTGGTGAGCACCGCTCACTGACATAACCCCGAAACGTATAAGGCGTGGCTGCGGAAGAATTCATCCGGAAGAACGATAAAGGTGATCGAAAATAATCAATTTTGATAGTTTTTTTTTTTTTTTTTTTTGGAAGTATTTGTTTGCATTTTTAGCAATGGATTTTCAAATGGAGATTCGAGTGATTTTTGAATCGTATGACAATAAATGAATTTTGAATCATAAATTTGAAAATAGAACATTTGTGAAAGAATGTTGTAGATTAATGTGCTGAATTTCGGATATTTTATATATTTTTCTTTACATATATTTAATTACTCGTAAATTTACATATATTTTTCAAAGTATTATGCACAGTAACAGATCGGCTCTAATTATTTAACTTTTTCGTGCAAGTGTGTTATACGTAATAATAACAATGAATCTAAATTTTGTCATAGGCATCTAGTGATTTCAATAAAAAAATCACACAAAGTATATCATACATAACACTACCATAAATATTTTATAATTATTAATCACTATTAGTATCTATGTGAATATAATTATTACTGTTAAAACATTAAACATAAATTAAAGAAAAACCGAAACTTTATTTTCCAATTTCTTATCTAGAGCTGTAAATCTTCGGTTGTAATTTCTTATAAACGCGCAAATATCCGCAGTTTATTTATGAGAAATTATACAAAGAATATATCAAAAATATCCAAAGTAGAATATTTAAAATTGTGACAATTTCTATTGAATTTTTATTTCTTTAATCGTGTTCATAAAAATTTTTACATATCAGAACCCCTAGTTCAATTATTTATATTTTTATGTGTTATATATTATATATTTATATTTCTCTATCTCTTGCGCTTTCGTTTCCCCGATACCAAGATAATAATGAAGTTCAGTGTATCAGACCGATAGTTTTACTATCGGTGGATTCGTCAGATTCAGTCGAACATCTAATAAATCACCATAAATACAACCAAAGAAAATTCCCCGGCGAACGCGTTAAAATTCTTGCCCTTAAAAGTTCCCAGTTAAAGGTTGAACTATCGCGAGCCACGATATCGCATGATGAGGGAAGATATTAAATTTCACACGCATAAAGGGCCAAGTAAAACCATTTAATTAAACGCGCCTTTTCAGCTCACGCAGTTTTACCGTCTCGTCGTCTTGCATACTCGTTTACAGGAAAAAACACAGAAATATTAAATCCACAATGAGTCTATGGCACATGTGTCGTAATACAGTTGACAATGATAATTCTTGCCTCTGATGAATTAGGAAAATCTGCATAAACGCGTAAACGTAAAAAGGTGTGCAGATGCTTGCTTATTTTTCTTCATAACCCATTATTATTCAATTACGCTGTTCTTTATCAACATGTCGAACGAAGGAGAAACGGGTTAAAATAACTGACAGAAAAGATTTAGATTTATTTATAGATTTAATGCGAGAACTAATCTTGAAGTTTCATAAAATTATTATCGTAGAAGAAATTTGAAAATTCGACAAAAATTCACGACACTGTTATCAGGGAATCTTTTATTAGGAGCGATCCGACGGTGAAATGTGAATGAAAAGCGAATCGAACAGATCGCCTCAGTTGAAATCTTGGTTACGCCTTACCGGCCCTACAGAATAAGTAGTACGAGTCGAGGACTAGCCAGACAAAGGGAGAATAGCCGATCCTTTCAATTTTTTGACGTTTCTCTCACCTTTCAGCTTCTCTGCTGTAACGTCGGATGCTCGAGAGCGTGGAAGAAAGGTGGGGAAAAGAAGTGGAATAGCAAACGAAAAAGGCAAAGAAAGGGTGGATAGTCCCACGGGAAGAGTTCCGAGACTGCCAAACCTCCGATCAATTTTTCACTTACTAAAATTCTACACACAATTCTCCGACCTTCCGAGCTTTGCCGTGTCGAAGCATGCCACGTGGGAAGATTCACTCTGAAATGGCTCCCTTTTCTTTTGGCTGTCTTCGATCCAACGAAAAATCGGGAAACGACGTTTGCAAAACACAGTAAAACAATTTTTTCGGAATTTCAACGTCTCCTTGAGTGACGTGAAATTCTAAGACTATGACCAACCAATGTGGTCGAAGATCTGTTACTTAAAAATTTAATTTTCTATCTTCTATCGTTTCTGCTTTCTATCTTCTACGTAGGAAAAAAAATAATTTCGCTGTTACATCATTATTTGTAAATGTGTATTATAAATTTTGTAATATATGATTGATATATTTAAATATTATTTATATTGTTATTTAATATACTACTAATATACTAATATACTAATTTACTAATATACTAATATATTAATATAATATACATGTAGATGTTTGTTATAAGTTAGCTGCACAAGTTTCGTTTGTCAGAGTAAATTTTCCAAATACAATCCGTGTGAATATGTAAATGTAACATTTGCCTAATTCAGATGAAAATACACAACCTGCAACTCGTCATTATTAACTAATCACAATTAATAAATTACTGTACAAAAGAAGCATATTAATACCAGTCCAGAACCCCGTACTCTTTTATTTTCTTTCTGCTAAAAAAAACACTGCGTTACTGCGCTTGCAATCTGAACAAACTGACAGTAAATAAATACTGCAGTGTAGCTAAAATCTTTCAATGAAAAAAAAAAAAAAAAAAAAGAAAAAAAGAACTGTTTTAGAATTTACTCCTACACGTAATTTCTTTCGTTTATTGAATTCATCTTTCTGTTTATATGCGTGTGCATATTTATTTAAATATATAATTACTTATTATTAATTTATTTACCTGCTATATATGATTATTATTAATATCAATAAATATCAATTGATTTAAAAATCTGTTACAATTATTTCAGCTTGTATACTTATTAATACGACACGCCAATATATTTTAATATATGACTGATTAAAAATAAGTATGATACGTCTGTTCTAAACTTAGCAATGACATTCTTGTAATGCGTTTTATATTCACGTTTCAACCGAGTTAGAAAACTTTCTACAGGCTCCTAATTTTCTATAATTTCAAATAATTTTCTAGCAATTATTCTCTGGACTTTCCAGGGGAATCATTTAATAACGGTGTGCCTATCGAGAAGTGGAACGTTGGAAAATCAGAGAAGCACAACACTTTGGACGACGATGTAAGCTAGCGACTCTGATATAACACTACACGTTGGAGGTATATCTCGTGTTAATTGCATAGTACTCTCATGGTACACCTTGATGACACTCGCTGGTAGTCGTCAGAAACACGTTTCACTTCCGGGTTTTAGCCTAGTCTTTCTTGCGCAAGTTTTTGAACTGCCATCGTGTCTCGTATACGACTCAACGTCATAAAGGAAATTCAGAAATTGGAAAAATCAATCGGATGCACTACTCCGCTAAACCTGAAGCGGAAAGAAACTAGTTTCAACGAGTGATTAACGAGCGAAAAGTAAAACTTTTTAGGGTGCCACTTATTACGACACATGCAAATGAGTGCTTAACGAGCTTACGAATTGCTGTCATATATCTTATTTATTTCACTTTTTCCGAGACGACTTCTATTGATAATTAGTCATTTAATTTAAGTGATTTAAGACCTCATTTGGGAGGAAGTAATTGGCGATTTTACGTGTGATTTATTATGTAATTGAATAATAAATTACTCTATTTGTATTCTTACGTTTTATATCAGATTGGGGTTTTATCTTCTCAGAAGTTACGTTTTTGAATAACTGTATGATACTATTACTATGTTTTTGAATAACTGTATGTTACTGTTACTGTATTTTATAAAACTGGAACAGAAAACTCAATACCTACAAAATATCACCAGTCAGTTTCCAACATGTTTATTCTACAAAAATCAATAATCGCTGTACTTGTGGCATGATCAAATATTCAGTTACATCGTAATGAACTTTATAACAATTATATATATATATATATATATATATATATATATATATCTTTGCTTAAATTTTAATAATGAAATTAATAACTAAAAATTTTAACTCTGAAATTTATTAAAGAGTACAAATATTATATAAATTTGATGTCACTACAAATGACAAAATAATATCTGATCTAATTCTTGCCATGACTTCACGATTTCCGTGAAACTATTGCAGATATAGAATTAATACTTCACGTATTAATCATAACATAATTTCTAATATCTATTAAACAAGATTAAACAAGATAAAGATAAAATATGCTGAAATGTTACGAAATAAAACGGTTATTAAGATTAAGAAAGATTTTTATTGAACATGAGAGATATCATTCGCTACAATTAAACCGGAAATGAAAGCACTTTACCACGATCAAAACTGATGCAACTAACTGAAGCAATTCCCAACGATATTTCTCCGTTCCTTCTATTAAATTATTTACACATATTTTAATATTGAGATACGCTATTTACTTTTCACAGTCAATAACAAAATTTTAAAATCATGTTTTCATTCTTAAAAAAATAACATCCTAGTATAAATAAAAATACGGTTCTTTTCTTTAAATCAGGGATCGCAATTAACAGATAATTAGGTCATATAATTATATATTGATATGGTCTGTATACGATGTCATATAATTATATATTGATATGGACTGTATACGATGTCACATAATTATATATTGACATGGACTGTATACGCTGTCATATAATTATACAGGGTGTGGCTATTATATGACCTATATTTCTAAAATCAAAGACATCTGAAGGTCATAGTATAGTAAGTCATTGAGTAATTCGTTTTTTCAGAAGCAACAACCCTGCGAAGTCAAAAATACACGGCGATATTTAAAAAAAATCAGTGTGACCTTGATTTTTTATCGAAAAAGAAAGTTTTTAAAATTTATACTCTATCGTAATTTAAAATGTATACTATATTTATACTATATTTGTAGCCAACTAGAAACTAATTAATCCTTGTTCAAAGCATTTTTTGTCACATGATCAGAAGTACCTGAAAAATCGTGGCGATAGTTACGTGTCACACCCAGTATATTTTGTATTTTATATATTTTATACATATTTTATATTTTATATATATTTTATATATATTTTATATTTTATATATTTTATACATATTTTATATTTTATATTTTACATATTTTATATATATTTTATACATATTTTATATTTTATATTTTACATATTTTATATTTTATATATATTTTATACATATTTTATATATATTTTATATTTTATATTTTATATATTTTATATATTTTGTACATATTTTATATTTTATATATTTTATATATTTTATATATATTTTATATATATTTTATACATATTTTATATATATTTTGTACATATTTTATTTTATATATTTTATATATATTTTATACATATTTTATATTTTATATATTTTATATATATTTTATATTTTTTATATTTTATATATTTTATATATTTTATATATATTTTATATATTTTATATATGTATATACTGTTACTATATTAAATAAATATATCAAAAAGTTGATACATGCTCACAAATGAATGCATTCTTAATTTATGACATGCTTCCTCGTAATATTAAAATTTTAAACTTTTGGTGATTTTTGAGGTCAAGGTTAATTGGAAATCCACAAAACGAAATCTTCTGCAGAAGCTCTTTTAAATCCCATATCTTGCTAGTTGGCTGGAAATATAAACGTAAACGTTCCACCGTCACCGAGCTAGACTGACAAAGAGGAAGGAAGCATGACGAGAGCACTCGTGCATCCGAGGAGACAGAACCGGAACCAAGAGTAGCAAAGATAAGAGAAGTTAGGTAAGAGATAAGTATATACGGCACTGGGGTTCATCGTGGATCGGTATAAATAGCTTCTACTTACGGGCCCGGATTTTGCCGGCTTAATGCGACATTGCAATCGGTGACAGTCGCCGGACGAAGCTGTCGACTTCAAGCGCTATGAATCACGGCTATTACTATTCCGACTTTAAACCATAAATAATAACAGGGGAGCCATGGTTCTACCGCGTTTCGAGATGTCTCGATCGCGGGCTCCCTACCGGGAAACTAACTGCTTCTAATTTTCCACGAACGCATGCTGGCGAACCCGCCACGTTTCTGCTTTAGGAAAGCTATTGCGGTACTTGCGGAAATTGACTGTTTTTTTTTTTTTTTTTTTTTATGCAATTCCGCGGTAGATCGTGGGAGGGAATTGGCGTTGCCGAAGGAAAGATTACCAGATGAGGAAACGGGCATAGCGATTCATACGTAGAAAGGAATTGAAATTGGTACTCGTATAAATTATTGTAATTGAAATGTTTTACGACGGAAGTTACAGGTAGGGAAATACGGTCGTTTGCGATTAGAAGATGGCGAAATGTGAAAATAGATCTTGGATAGATTGAATATTGATCTTAGATGGTGATTTTGATATTGATCTGACTGCAGATTTTATAAAATAAAATATAATTTTATTATGAAGCGTAATTAAATATCATTGTAATGAATGTTTCAATGTGATTTTTTTTCAATGAATTTTGAACATTTAGTGAAAAGTAATTTTAATAAGCATTCATTGAAAATGAAAAAAACAATTTTTATCTAGGAAAAGATCTATGTATATTAAAAACTTGTGATACTTGAATTTTGTATCATGCAAATCAGTATTTTTGGTTCTTATGATCATTTATATTTGAAATATTCTTATTCAGTGAAATATATCAGTAGTATAAATATGATACAACATAATACAATAAGAACATAAATTTCTTAGGTTTAGGGAAAACATTCAATTTATCATTCCTATATAAAATTATAAATGAGCATATGAATTATCTCAAATTACTGAATCGAATTAGATCAGAAAAAAATCTTCATCTAGACAGTCCTTCAGCTTTTAAAATCAAGCATGATCTACGACCTACGATATTGATTTAACAGAATCATAAAGCCAATTTGTATAACGATATGCAAGAATTCTTCTCATCTGTCTTAATGTATTCAAGCACTTCATCACATTGAATAACTGTGTAAATATTCCTAATCTCATTTTCTAATTAATATAAACCGTATATACTAAATAGTTTCTATACTATAATAGTTTATAGTATAGTAAAAATATAAACCTATATTATTATATAGCATCAACCTTAATTCCTAAAGATTGAATTGTTCATGAATGAATTACATCAATTGATGAAACAATTAATCGTAATGAAATTTTAAATGGAATAATTAATCGATTATCAGTTTCCAATAAATCAAAATTGATTTAAATTTAAATAATTATTTATATGACAACTAATTTCATAATTATTAAATTCTGGATATTCATAAGATCAATATCATTGATGACCAATTGCTTCAATTGAAAAATAAGGATTAAATATTTCATCAATAAAATATAAAATTTTTAATGATGGATAACAAATTATTAATAAAATAAATATTGGTATTAATGTTCAAATAATTTCAGTTGTATGATTTTTTTAATAAACATAAATTTAAAAATTTATTTATTAGTAAAATAAAATATAATCATAATAATAAATAATATAATAAAATTATGAAATGAAATGAAATTATCTGAATATAAAGAATTTGAATCTTGTAATGTAATTATATTTCATGTTGAAATTTTGCTATATAACAATTGTAAATAATAATATTTTTATTCTTTTTGAAAATTTATTTTTCAAAAAATATAAATGACTTAAAGTAATAAAAAAATCCTGAAGTAATTAAAGTAAATGTATTTAATAAAGGAATTTCAGTATAATTGAATACTTTAATTATTTTGGGTGGACATATTATATCAATTTCAATTGATAGAGAAATTGATCTATGAAAAAATATTAAAAAAAAAAAAAAATGAAATAAAAGAAAAATAATTCTGAAATAATGAATATAATTATTCTAAATTTTAATATAAAATGTATGATTATCTATAAATGTTCTTTCACGAATAATATCACGAAATCATATAATTTTAATTGTAATTAAATTAATAAATATAGTATATTATAGTATATTATAGTATATAATATAGTATATACTATAATTACATAAAGTTTGTATTTAGTAAATACTGTAATAGTTTCTAATTGTTATTCTTAGACATAAAATTATCACGACATACAAACTTGTACGAAAATAAACTGAAGACTTTTTATAAAGTTTCTTCCTTCTTCAATTAAAATTTACTTTCTCAATAATGAAATACCATAGAAAATCGAATTTCGTTTCGCTCAAAATCACAATAGAAACAGTCGCGACTTGATGTATACATACTTTCGCTGTCACCAACGTAAAAAGTCTGTTAAAAGTTACGTCATATTGACCAGTCGTTTTTATTATACTTCGGCTCAAATGCGGAAACAAAAAATAATACCGATGGCGAAAGTGTTAATATTACGATATCGTCCCTCACTTTTTTATTCAAACTACAATTGTAATAGATTTGATAACGCAAAGAACTTGTGAGAGACTATAGTTATTTCCAACCTGGAAATCTTAAGTGACAAAATGCAATCATCGCTCAACGAAGGGGTCTTACAAAGGCCAGCATTGAAATTAATCTCAATTTCAAAGAAGGCATATTTGAGCTCGGTCTAACATAAATCTGACATTTACAAACGACAGTTTAATGATATCTCGGCCGCGATCAGCGTGGCAAAGTGTAGAGCCGATGTCATCCAGGGAATAAATCTTCATAGCGTGGAACAATGAACGCTATCTACGTTCGCCGATCGATTTAGAGTAGTAATTACATTACGACGCCGTGTTATTACACTCTGAACGAAAATATTTATATTGTTCCAAAGACCGAGCGATTAATGGGCTCGCGAAACTTGACACGACAGCCTTTGGATACGCGAAACGAGCAGCTAGATCCGATCGCGAGCAGAGATGGGATCGAGTGCTCTATATGTAGATTCGAATCTTCGTTTGTTGGATTTGTATTATATTTACGAGTATTTCCAATGGTACTTTTGAAATAAATTATTCCACTTGGTACTTAAGTGGGCTAATTTTCAATGTTTCACGAATACCAGAAATGAGAACAACATTTACCAGTAGAATACTGGTGGATAGAGACAAAGTATCTCATAAGTAAATTCGAATTTTTTAATTTGTTTCGATATGTGTATCGAAGATTTTTGATTGGACGAAGTATGTTCCTATTATTCGTTTGTACTTCATTGTGCGTTTGACGCTTATAAGAGGTTTGATAAAAAAATTCCACCTTTATGATGAGACAGCAATATTCTTGTTTTTTTCAAAATGCAAAATTTTGAAGTGTTGCATTCGCTAATTCCATTTTTATTTACATTTTATATTACAGTAATGCTTTTGTTTTTCGAAACCCAATTTTGAAGCGATCTATCATCTTTCATTTTACTGAAATCGTTGCAAATATGAACCGCAATTTAACCTACAATCGATGAAAATATATTTTTTTAGTTTAGGGCTTAACCAATTGCGCTGGCCAACTGATTGCGGACCATAACGAGTGACCAAACCGTATACAATATTTCGTCGCTTTCTTTTTGAACTCGATCGATAGGATATCGCTGGATAGAAATTATTGAGAAGTAATAAATTTATTGTCTGTTTTGTCCGGGTTATATTTAAATATACTTAAAACTGAGAAAATATTGCAATTTTTGGGACAAAAAATTCTTGACGTGCGTGGCACGTCATTCCAGCGCAAGAGGTTAATTCTCAAATATTACAAGGGGATGATTTTTAATACAACAGAGATTTCATCCATTGAATGAAGCGATACACATACAAAAGGCATGCTTCTTCATTTTATCATGCATGCGTTTAAGGTATAAAAAAAGTGTTACTTTTAGAGACCTCAAAGTAGAAGCTTTTGAAGCTTGAATTGAAGAAAAAAAATTTCATTTTAAATTAATCATAGCAATAATATAGTAATATAGCAGTATTATGGTACTATAATAGTAGTAATAGTAAATAGTACTATTTTTATACCGATCGATAGTTTCTTCTTTAGGTACTCTAGTGAGAAGACTCACTTGTAAACCTTTACTTGTGAAAGTTTCCACTTCTATAAACATTGAATTATTTATATGTATGTTTTCGAAACTTGTAAGTACTGATTTTAGGGTTGAAATCAACATATATTGCAAGTGAGATTACTCATTGATACATTCGAAATCCATGAAACAAAACTTAGATATCCAACTTCGTTCGGAATATTCGCGAATATTGAACTTACTACATAATTTCTGATTTTAACTACAGAATTCTAATTCTAATTTCCAAGCTTACTAATTTGTGAACGTTTCAAATAATGCGTTATCCAAAGCAGGAAAGTAATTCTGTTGAAATGATTTTCATTTACAGTAAACATCAAACAGTGTTTAAAACAAGCTGGAATTTTGTAGGTAAAAAATATCATTTTTCAAACGTTTTTCCAAATGTTTATGTATTTTTGTTTATTTATGTTATTAATGTATTTTTTGTATGCAGATAATTTTTTTCCGCAGCTACTGCTGGAATTATGCAGCTACACATTCTAAAGTTCGAAACCAACTTGTATAAAATGAGTACGTTGCAAGTATAGATACTTGAAATATATTTTTATCTTCGAGTATCGAAACTTGATTCAGATTAGTCAGTACTTGTGTATAGTCACACGCGTATAGGTACCACGATTTAATAGGACAGACAGGACGAAAATATCCGAAAAAATATTACAATGTTCCGTATACAAAAGCGAAGGTGTGTCGAATAAAGGCGTTAGGAGAAAAGAAAAAAAAAAAAAAAAAAATTGACAGTTTGTCAGATGCTAGGGGCTGATCTTTTCTTCCTCCGTTTCCCCTAAGGAAACGACGCTGCTAACGACGCTGCACGCCGCGTGAAATAGACGGTTTAACGAAGTTTACGAGGCGAGCAGCGTGAAATCGACGGTCGGAACGAACCGAGGAATTTCCCGATTGATTCGTTCTGTGCCCTGTTGCTACGGCGTGTTTCGGTTACGACAGAAATTCGATTACTATTTCACGAGCGTATAAAATGTTTCGAAAGTGTTGCAAATCGGAGAAACATTAAGAAAGAGATGAGTAAAAAGTAAAAGCGAGTATATCATTGAATAGAGATAAATTTGAATGATACTAAATATCAAGAAATTACGTATTTCTATTAAGATTTTTGACATAAGTGTGGTTTTTGCGAAAATGAATAGAATATAAATACATTTAAGAATCTGGAATATGAATATAGAATATATTAAATAAATAATAAAGTTTCTTAATGTAATTTATAATTAAAAGCAATCATAAAAGTGCGTTTTTATCCCTTTTTTCTTCATTTCTAAAGAAAAATGTGAAAAAAATGAATTTTAAAAATTAAAAATATTGAATTGTGATTTCAAAGATATATTTTAAATTATTATAAAAATATTAATTTTCAGAATTATATTATTATTAATTAGTTTAATTATGTTATTTTTTAGAACATATTTTATATTATTCAATTATGAATTAATTTTAGAATGAAATTGTAATACGATTGTAAGATTAAATTCAATAAAAATAAATATATTTTTAATTATAAAGTTAAATCAACAGTATAAAAGAATGTGAACAATTTAAAAAAAAAATAAAAAATTAAAAAATATTAATATTTAAAATGTAAAAACAAAAAGCAGTTAAAACCAATGATTAAATATTGTAGGAAATTGTATTGCTCGAAAATACCAATTTTAAGAAAAAAAGAAAAAGAGAAAATGAATACTCAAATTCTTGCATTGTAATATATTTTTGAACTACCGACAGTTAGAATACAAAACTTGTATTTAAAAAATAAAAGTAAAAGAAATTTATAATATGATAAATAATATAAAGAACATTTATTTATGTATTTTACGATTTATAAAACTTTTTATAAAAGATTACAAATTAATTATTTGATCATGATAATTTTAGCGTTAAACCCATATTTCTGTCGTTTCAAAGTGCATTGTAATTAGCGAACTGTTTCTTCGGTACAAAACTCATTTGTTATACCTCTCACACAGTAGTCAGTCAAGAAATAATGGAAGAAATTGCACACGTGTTTTGAGAAGAATGAAATCACGAGATGAAATCCATTACTCAAACGCATTGTGAATCGAGAAAAATGAAGATGTCATGGCCAGAACCGCAAAGAGGGATTACAGTGCCACGAACAGCGCCACAGGCTCATATCACATAAATCATTTAGGTTCGGACGTAACAAAATAGCATGAAGCTCAGGTTGAAACTGATTTGATGAAAACAAATATTAACTTGCCTCAAATACAGACATAAAATAATTCTAATGAAATATTATGCTTTTTTGTACGTTGTATTTAAGTTACATGTAAACAGATTACGAATGTTCATGTATCTTTATAATTTTATGAATATAAATAAAGAAATAAAATTTGAAAAGAAGTTTGTTTCAATTACTAAATATCATGATAAAAGCTCTATTATGAATATTTTGTATATTTTTGCATATTATATAGATAGATTTTTGAAGTCTTAAATTTTGAAAAGCATATAAACAGTTTAGTTATACAAATTTTTCAGTTATACAAAATAAATTATTTAAAACAATTTATACTTCCTAGTGTCAAATTTAAAAAGGTATAATATATGAAATTGGTAATGAAGATGAAGCATCTATGCTCTAAATTTTGCCCCCTGAATAACGTTTATAGAGAACTTTATTTATAAATTTATGCCTATTTTTTTAAAAATAATCACTAAATTTCATAATTATTACTGCAGGTTTTTAAGCAAATTCATATTTTTGAAAATATAATTAAGAAATAGAGTCTCGATAGAAAATTGCTCACGTAGATACTGTACAAAAAGCTATTTAATTATATTTTGAATATTTTATATATTTCCTTTATTATATAGATTGTGTGTACTTTTGCATCTTCAGATTTCCTGTAAATGTATAAAAATCCGTAGCCTAATGATAATATAATTATATCTTTTAAGGAAACGATTTCTAAATTGTAATTAGTCTAATTAGTAAAAAAATGTGAACATTTTTAATAAATTACTAAAGAGTTTTAACAAATTAATTTCAACATATATTTTTAATAAATATATCAGTGAATGACAAATATTATTTGTTCAAACGAATAATGAAATTTATACAAATAATCTTTTATTTTCTGAAATAAATTATTTGTTTGACCGATATAGTCAGTCTTGTTAGAATTTATCCGGTATTTCTACATTGATAACTTTTCTTTTTCTTCGACAACTCTTCTATATTTATGAATCTCAAGAATAGAACGGATGTATCTTTCATCGCATGTCATCTACTTCTCGTCAACTAGAGAAACCGGTTAATTAATACAGGAGTAAGATACTTGATCAAAACGACACGATGTCGTTAGTGATTTAGCGATAATATCGTGAGATTTGTTTATAACGTTCGTTTGAAATTATTAATATTTACGAGTTACATGTGTTTTATAATGTGTATTTTAATACCTCTATTTATTTATGGATGCAAGTATGATAAACTGTGTATGTACTATCTCATAAAATATGAGATTACTACAGTAACATACAGTTACATAATAAATTAATACGTTTTATTGGATTCACAATAAAAGATAAAGGATATTTAAATTACGAAAACGTTAAATTGATTTCTGTAAATGTAGAATAATTTTATTCTATAGGAAATAAATTTCAAAAGGAAATTTAGATGTTTATACTTTTAAGCTTATCCTACATTATTTACATTTATTTTCTGTATATCTAGACGAGTATGAGTTTCTATTACGAATTTCTATTAAATAAATTAAATAAAATTAAATATTTATTTTATTTTAGATTTTGCACTTTAAAAAGTCATATATCAATTAATTTTTATCTTACCTAAATTGCATTGAAAGTGGATTAAAAACATCAATTCATTTTTGATATTTGAAAGAAAACATTTACGAGAATTTAATCGTCATTTATATTAAAAAATGCAATTAAATATATCTCTAATTTTAGCATTTGAAATGAATTTTCTTAATAATACAATCTATATCTGAACATGTTTTAGTATATTTGATATATTTTACGACCATTAAGTTAGAACAGATTATGATCTACACTGAATCGAAAAAATTAACATATACAAGCAATTTTGCATGTTGAACAGTTCCTGCAATCATCATATCTAAGCATATCTAATCCTATTTAAGCACTATTATATAACAGTACACTTTCTCTTTTTACCACATCATCATTACCGTGTATTGTACTCTTAGTAATATTTTTAAAATGCTCGAAAAAAGATGATTGTCATTGATCATTTAATTTTATACCATTTGAATTTTATTTATGCTTACTGAAATTGCAAAATTTCCAACAAATTCAGAATATAATAAATTCCATAATCAAGCTTGTATCCATGCTTAATATCAAGCTTTAAATGAAAATTTAAAAATTTTCAACGATTCTCTTACATTAAAAAACATTTTGTAAATACAGATTAGTACATACATTCAGGTTACATTCAATATTTAACTACAACTTCGTACACCATATATTTACCACAAGTTTATATAACATTTGTTTCATGTCTCTACAATTAAATAGAAATTAAAAAATACTCTGTATAAATAAATTTTGCACAAATTTTAATTTAATGATTAAAACAGATTAAATGTCGTTTTAAGGAAACGTTAAAATTAAAACATACATTATCCTAAGATAAGCAATAAATTGGTTACAAAGTAATCAATAATTCTGTTTATTACAGAAAACGATAATAATGAATTATTCAAGTAAAATTCTTATTTAGTAAAATACTAATAAACTGCTTGAATAAAAGTATTCTACTATACAATATAGTATTCTACTATACATCTAAATATAGATCCAAGATAATAAAATAAGTTACATAAAAAGAAGTTTTTTTTTAAGTAAAACAATTCTTTTTTATTTCTAGATAAGTTTTATTATATTTTAATTAAAAAATTTTCTTTTAACTATAAAATAATCTACAATTGAAAATTGGGCAAAAAGAATTTAATTAGGAATTTAAAAAAAAATCTAATTTTTAATTATATCTCAAAAGTCTTATAGCTTTAATGGAGACACTAAATTTAATATCAATTAAATTATATTTAATTAAATTTAATATTCATCAATCATACCGAGCAAGAAGTGTAAATTCACGAATATTCGAATAGCTTTTGTAAATGCGTGTTACGTTTCGTGACGTTATTATAAATGCAAGAACAAAGGAAGACGAAATAATCGAGATAATTATCGCCATTTTACTAAAATAATTTTCACAGTAAATGCTATTATTTTCTTTTTATATTCTTAACTTCGGCTACGATCGAATCTTTTTATTTACACAAAGAATAATAGAAAGACTAGTTTACCGATTTTTTCAAATGAAGCTATACGATTCGAATAATTATGCTGAACTGAAAATCTATATGCATTTAATTCACGAATATTTAAATCGGCAAACAGAGAACATTTGAGCAAGAAACTGCACGATCTCGGTTGAACGTTCATTTTATCATAAGCGTAGGCGTGCCCTTGCCGTGTTCATAATGAATGTGATTCTGGAGTCGATTGCATCGAAGAGCAATTTCATCGAACCTTGTCCATGAAACTTGTTCTTTTCGTCAAACAATTGTGTTGAAAATAAAAATACTCTGCTACAACGTATATTTCTCCCTTGTTATTTCAGTATAAGTATATATGTATGTACCTATTTGTGACATTTCTTAAAAATTTATATTTTGTAATATCTGAATATTAAAAGTAAATAATTTTGAATACTCCTTTCTCTATCCTAAATAAATCTTTTATCTCAATAATTAAATGTAATATACAGTATAATTTTTATACTGTAATACTGCAATATTGTAATTTTTATTTGTAATGTAATTAAAAGCTCTTAAATTAATGGATTTTAAAACTCTTATTATTATTTGATAGTCATCAATATAATAATATTCTTAATATTTATATATTTGTTTCATTTCAAATACCTCTCTTATTTTACTAACTATAAAGTTTTTGGGTAAATTTTAAAATTTTAACACTATAAAAAATGTTAGTGCATTTCAAGATTTCAAAAGGAATTTTGGTTCTCAAAGGAAGTTTACTCTTTGTCGACTTCAATATGGTGCCTATTTATAAAAGTACACATTGTATACTTAGGATGTAAGTTTACAGTTACTATGCAAGTCTTCACAGTTGATGCATTCCTTGCATCAAAGTTTCTCTGTATGTTGAGATCTCTCTAAAATCTGACATCTGTTTAAACAGACGAAAATCTAAGCTCATTGAATTAGAGAATCCAAAAGTCCTGTCTCACACGTTACATTTAAAAACTTGAAATTAAGTCTTAAGTATCTAAAATTATAAAATTTTTATATTCATAAGCTTGTTCTAGATTTGAGCAAAACGAGCAACAAAGTACATACTAACTGTAATGAATGTTATAGAAAATAATTCTTCTCCGTATCTCACAGCAGAAGAATTTCTTTGAAATAAACTGAAATGCCTCAGAGTGATTCTTGAAACATTTCATCATTCTACGTAAAGAAAGTAAGATTGCAGGTATAATGTACCACAGAAGCAAACGCGTGCAAATAATGATCAAAGAACAGTTGCGTGTACACCGGTGGCAAAGTTGCTGCTGTATAAGCAACACTGCTGGAGGATATGGCAGTTTGTGCAAATATTAAACTCCAAACTACACATTTTCTTTAATTTCATACGATAGAAAAACATGGTATAGCCATCGAAACTCCACTAAACTTTTATAAATAATTCTTAAACCATGTTTAACGTTATACCATGTTATAAAAATTTTTCATTTTTGAAATAACATATAACATTAGGCAATTATTCTTCTTTGATTTCAATAGGCTTGAAATATGTTACTAAGAAGATGATTTGGAGTAGATATCTGCAGAAATATTTTTAATACTATGTATTTTAATGTTATGTAATTTAATATAGCTTTAATGCAGATTAAAGTTATAAATTAAATTAAATTTGTTGATAAAAAAAAATGAATATTCAGCGAAATCTCATGTCATGTTTGTACAATTATACAATTTCATTTTAATCTTTTAAATCAATTTAAATTAATAAATTAAACCATTATATAATTTAACAAAGTATTAGAAATTTCTTTTCTAGAATCTATATTTTTGCCATGACCTAACAAAGCTACAAATAAATGCCTATATCATCACAAGAACATCAAACATTATATAAAAATTACGTTTCCTCAATTTACATGAAGTTAAAACTAAATCAAAACAACCAATGTTGTTCCCGCTGCGTTCAATTTAAAACTTAAATACTAAAAGTATTTTAACCATTTCAATGTTCCCTCCGACAAATAACTCTTGAACGAGCGAACAGATTTTGACAAATCTGGCTTCCCGGAGAAGGTGCATCCGATTTGATCGGGATGTCCGAGGCTCTAAGAGGGCAAGGTTCAAGGCGATCGCCCTTGTCACGGTCAAGCCTGGCATTCCCTTAAATACACCAAGGAAGGGCACACGAGGCGGAGTTTCTCCCTGAACCCTCCAGCACTCCGGGCACGTACGTACATGCCGGCAGTGTTACTTTGCATGCCCCGCGCGACGGCATTTAAACAAGAAGAAAACGAGAACGATACGCAAGACGAGAATGAAATTATTTCGAGCGACCAGCGGTGATTTGTTCGCTCGAGACTCGGCAAAAACGTCCAGATATACTGAGTGTGCCGGTGCGGAGGAATATTTTAATCGTCTCGTCGTTGGATATGGCGACCATAATTCCTCGCTTCTTTTCTCACGGCCAGCAAACGGTAATACCGAGGGAATCTAGGCGCTAGTAATCTTCTGAAATATACTTCTAAGTCGTCTGTTTGGCGAGCCAGGATCAACGAGATACATTTCTACGAGAATTTTTCGTTTTTATTTCTGGCTGGAAGCGGTTTGATCGCAAACAAGAAGAAACCCTATGGGAATAGGCGACGAAATGATAAATTGTACTCTTTGGTCCAGTGGATTGAAATTGATTTTCTTTGCTGTTTAGAGTTTATTGGTTGAAATAGTAGTATGAATAAAGAAAATAGAAATGTTTAATCTTCTACAGTCAGAATTAAGTTATCTATGAGCTTCTCATAAAATTTTTCTGTCATTAGATAAGTTTATTAATATTGCGAATATTCGAATATAGTAAAACTTCAGCTAACCGAATGCCGATCTGAATAACCGACTATTCGAAGACGGAATGAATCAGCCAATTATTATAAATTGTAATTGTAAGCTTTATATTACAACATATTTAATGATCTTTTCGTAGGTGAAGCAGTTTCGAAAGAATTCATGATCACCTCCGCATTTTTAAATGTAATGATATATTTTTTTATTCACTAGTAGGTGCATCTCGACGTTCTCAATGAAAAAGTATTAATTTATGTATGTCGAAAAATTGTTAGTTTAGGAGATATTTTAACTTTAATTCTGTAAGATCCACGTGTGATAGACAAGAACAGTGTAACTACTAGCCCTGCTACTACGGAATCAAATATCTCCTAAACTAATAGCTTTTCAACATAAGTTAATGCTTTTTTTTTATAGAGTTTTATGTCGAGTACAGCGAATAGTGAACAAAAAAATATATTGTTTCACTTAAAAATGCGGAGCTGACTTTGACATTTTCAAAATATCTATCACAAAAAAATTGTTACATGTTATATGGTCGCCTTAATATAGTAGTATTTTACTACTTCTGTTAACAAAATTTATTCGTGTACCTAAAAACAATGAAGTTACTTGGATTTATCGTGTTAGTAATTTACATTATTGCAATGTATATTTTTATTTATGTTTATGTTTATTATTTTGGATAGCAGAGGACACACAACAAGACAAGACATTCCCAGGTAATCACTTTGAAACTTTATCACAAAAAATGTTGAAAATATTTCCCATTATGTAGAACACACAGTTTAAAAATAGCAAATTGTGATAAATTAAATTAATTGTAGATTATATACAAATAGATTATATACAAATAGATCTTGCCATTACTAAGTTCATTAATTTAAGAGAAAGTTCCTGAATCAAATACAAAGTTAGATGATAATAGAAGCTTTAAAGCATTCAGCGATTATTAGATACATGTTGGTCCAAATAAATATTTGCAAATTGTTTTATTTCTAGTTGACTTGTAACCGGTTTATATTTGATCTCCAGACTAATTATCCGAAAAATAGGATAATTGATGTTTTACTGTATAAAGAAAAAAAGATCAATTTAATGTATTAAATTCTTGTATTTCTCAAATTTTTGTTATTAAATTTAAATGTTAAATTTTTGTCTGCGATACTTGCAAGAACTAAATATAAATCTGCCATATTTCAGTGACTTAAGAATGTTTACTTTACATGTTTTTCTATATGCTTTCTTATAAATAAGCAATTATCATATCGAAGTGACATGAGACATTTAAGTAAGCATCAGAATACTTACAGTTGTAATGTTTAATTTAGAATGCTTCTTCAGAATGCTAAATATTTACATATGAAGACAATGCCAATTTCTTCAAAGAAGGAAATTCTCTACAGAAACTGTACAGTAATGGCTTGAATTTCATAACATATTTTAGGATCATCTCATAAAAACAGTTGATGTTCAAAGAAACCAATCACAATACTTTCTTTACATACTGTGCAATTAAATTAACTCTATCGACAAAATAAATTTTAGACAAATCATGATCGAGATCTGAACACAGCCCTTTATCAATACTACTTTCTTCCTCTTCTGAACGATCAGTTAAAAGGGCCGAGACACGAAAGAGAATATTTTACGAAACAAGCCTCTATTCAACTTTTATTCGCTCGCTATCATCTTGTTCAGTCACATCCTGCCAATATTTCGTAAATATTATCTAAATATTTATCAAACTGCCGCACTTTTCAAGAATCGTGCATAGTCTCTTCAAGAGACCGTATTCATCGTCGTAAAGAACCGCGATCGAGGGATACGTGCAACAGATACCAATTAACTAACGCTGAATGGGCGCGAGAACCAATATCTGGAGACATTAACGAATTTATAGCGAGGATCGAGGAGAATAGAACCGTTTGTACGAGTATGGTTCAAATGAAAAACTCGCGGCTCCAGAGCTATGTCTCGGTCGGAGATCGAGACGTGTACCAAGTATTGAACGTGTTATCTAAACGGACAGACGGTGTTCTCGCAGAGAGATCATTAATTTAATTAGTTTCAGCGAAAGGGTGAATTTAATCGTTCGCTCCAGCGAATCGATGTAAACAGCCGTTTGTTCAGAAAAACAGCACTTTCGTTTCAGACGAAAAGAAGCAGCGTCCTCGTTGTGAAACTGTTATCACGGCGCGGATTCAAAGACGAGCCGATAACTTCACTCGTGTATAAAATTCTTTCCAATCCACACTTTCAATGGTTCGCGTATCTCATTCGCTACATTCGAACCATCAATTAGGGAAAATGTATTTCGCAAATTTCTAGATGCACGATCATCGTTCACAAGCGTCGGGATACTTTGATCAACTTGTATAATAACAATGTGAGAATTTTACAAATTAATGATCGATAAATAGTTGAAAGCAACACTTACTCGTATATGGAATCAGGTACTAAAGTATAAGTATCAGATATGGTTTTATAATTTTGGAATTTTAATAGTTTTTCGAGAAAAGAAAATATTTTTAAAGAAAAGATAAATCTTCTAAGTACGATTGACTGACCGATTAATAATCGGTAATAATCGAAATAATATTCGATTCGAATATTCGATTTAATAATCGAAAATTGTAAAGAAGTCATAAATTGTACAAATTTTATCACAAGAACGTTTGTATTCAATAGTGTTTCAAAATTATAACAATTATTTTATTTTATTAGGCTTCGATTCGAATATTCGACTTAATAATCGAAATAAAAGTAATAATCGAAAATTGTAAAGAAGTCATAAATTGTACAAATTTTATTACAAGAACGTTTGTATTCAATAGTGTTTCAAAACTATAACAATTATTTTATTTTATTAGGCTTCGATTCGAATATTCGACTTAATAATCGAAATAAAAGTAATAATCGAAAATTGTAAAGAAGTCATAAATTGTACAAATTTTATCGCAAGAACGTTTGTATTCAATAGTGTTTCAAAATTATAACAATTATTTTATTTTATTAGGCTTCGATTCGAATATTCGACTTAATAATCGAAATAAAAATAATAATCGAAAATTGTAAAGAAGTTATAAATTGTACAAATTTTATCACAAGAACGTTTGTATTCAATAGTGTTTCAAAATTATAACAATTATTTTATTTTATTAGGCTTCGATTCGAATATTCGACTTAATAATCGAAATAAAAGTAATAATCGAAAATTGTAAAGAAGTCATAAATTGTACAAATTTTATCGCAAGAACGTTTGTATTCAATAGTGTTTCAAAATTATAACAATTATTTTATTTTATTAGGCTTCGATTCGAATACTCGACTTAATAATCGAAATAAAAGTAATAATCGAAAATTGTAAAGAAGTCATAAATTGTACAAATTTTATTGCAAGAACGTTTGTATTCAATAGTTTCAAGATTATAACAATTATTTTATTTTATTAGGCTCGTCGCTTTGTACTTGTCACAAACGAGATTCTCGCTTTTTGGATAGCTTGCACCTCGATTGGCGCATGAATAATAACAACAACAACAACAACAACAACGACGATGATGATGATGATGATAATAATAATAGTAATAATAATAATAACAACAACAACAATAGGTTAGAAGATATGCAGTTATGGTGTTACATCGGCCGTTGCATAGGCATTAATATCGGGTGTAAAGAGAAACGATCGGCCTGATTAGAGAAACAGGAAGCGGTACATGGGCGGGCCGACGAGTGCCGGCTCGATCTCTCGATATCTTAAAGATTCGATCGCGGCGCGGCGGCTTGCCAGAGCAATCGCTGCTTGTATGTATATATATATATGATCGATCGATCCTACTCGATCAACCCTCGGTGAATGTTAATTATCGCGCGTTATTCTTATTTATCGTTTCACGAGGCAACGATAGTTACACGATCATGCCTGACCCATTGAAAGTGCCACTTTCCAGTACATTTTTCGGGAAATCAGAAGGAAAGAAAGTTCGGTTAAGATCACGAGATCAGAGCACAAACGCTGATAAACAGTCCGTTCGTTAGAACTTGAAATTTACTATTTTTTTTGTTTTTTCTGATTCGCAACGGGTTTTGAAAGAATTATCACCAGTATATACTTTTCATTTACAGTGCAATTAATTTTCAATTAAATATATTGGAGCAACATAAGAATGTTTGAAAATGTTTTACATATTGAAAAAAGTATCATAATGTATTTGTGCATCATCGATTGAAGCATTGTATGCGTCATTATTTTTATATGCTTGTAGTATAGCCATTTTTTTATATGATATAATTATTGTGCAATATATTTTAAGTATTTTATTCTATAGTTTACTGCACTATTGAAGTGAGATTTTGCCAAGGATTTAGTCAATGACGATGGAGATATGGAATGACATAATAGCTGTGTCATTGGTCTGAAATATGTTCATATTGTTTGGTGAACTTAATAAAAATAATAGAATTCTTTTGAAATTGAAAATTTGAAGTAGTAATGTAAATATATAACAAAAGTGAAATTTTTTTAAACTTCGATACGAAAGTATTCGGACATTCGTGGGATTTACTGGTATTTACTTTATTACAGGTATTATATGTGACACATAAAACATTTTATGTGACATAACATAATTATCATAGTTAATCAATAAAGTCCAAAAATGTAAATAAAAATTATATCATATTTATATTATATATATTACATTTTTTCAAATATACATCAAATATACAAAAATTACGAAATTAATAGTCGATTATGGTTTCAAATTTTACCATTTTAATTATGACAATCATGCTTCATTAATATTACTAAAATTTTAAAAAGTTTTGTTCATCGTACATATATTCATAAAAGATTTCCATAATAAATATTTGAACGTTTTTGTGAGATATTTTATACGTTTGTAAATTTTAACATTTACGATGATCTCCATTTTTACACTACAGACTCGGGAATTTCATGGTCTTTAATCATAACGAAATGAATACATTTAAGATCATAAGTCTTAAGGCTAAAATAAGTTATTAATCAGTAACTTTTATGTGAATCCTACACTCGTTAACCTTCTTCTATAAATGAATTTTTACGAATTTTTTACGAAATAGTGATAAACAGCTATTTTACTTATTATTGCCCGTTTATTTATTATTATAATGATTACAACAATTAGATACGACAACAATTAAAAATATAATAATTAATAATTTTACTAAAACTTGACATTATATTTTAATTTCTTTTTACTGACTTGCAAAGGACAAAAAAATAATTTTATTAAAATAGTTTCAATTAAGCTTAATTATATTTATATTTCAATTATATTTTTTGCTTAACTTTATTTTACTAACATTACTTTTCAGGTCAGAAGTACTGAATTTGTCATGTTCAAATTATTATATAACTGTTACAAATTTGTCATGAACTATAAATAATTATAAACGCTGAAGTATTAAAAATGATATAAATATATACGTAATCAAAAAAGGAAACTAATAACGCAATGAATTTCCGTTAAATAAGGTTGATGCTTATGTACCCAGATCGTGTTCCACGAATTTATTGGTAAAAAGAGTATAATTTGATTAGAATTACTATATAGAAAACTTTATGAACGTCAAGTGGCTAATTATTGTGCGTTATTCGTATTTATCGCTTTCCGAGGTAACGATAATTACCAGTTTATTAAATGACCTATTAAAACTGCAATTTTCGATCAAGTTTTTTGAGAGATGGAAAGAAAGAGAGAGTTGTTCCGAGAACAGCGAATTTTATTGCGATATTTTGATAATAATTATCGTGCACGCGTTTATAACGATAGAGTAAATTGAATATAAAGAATTATGATCGAATGATCGAACCATCATTATGTGAGGGTTAAACTTTTATTACCAAATTATTGAAACTAATATTAAAATAATTGGGTTTGATTCATTATAAACTGCAAATATTTGTGAAAAAAATTACACGACTTGATAAATGTGAGTGAAAAGTATCTATTTAATTTCACACTTAAAAATTGTGATGATCTCGCGTAATTCATTATTATGATTACGTTAATGAGTATGTTAGTTTGAATAATCATATTATTTATTTAAATTAGAAAATATATAATTACATCTTACGTAAATAAAAATATTGTCTATTAAACTTGTATCTTCATGATATATAACAACAAAAAATTAAAATCTTTGTGTCAACATTAATATCTAGAAATTGAATATCATTAATTTAACGTTGAAGTTTCAAAAAAAGCTTTTTATTGTACACAATCATATATGGTAAGTATTTACTATCATTGCAAAATTCACAATACAGGCTAATAACTACCAAATTTTAATACAAATTAATAACTACATTGGCTCATGAATATTATGAATAATTGTGAATGAATTATGAATATTCTAATGTGGAAAATGATGAAAATATTATTATACATATTGTGAACATTATGTTAAATCTTTTGAAATTTTATTATACTATCATAATTATATTGATAAAGCATAAAACAGACCTATACATATATAAAATAAAATTTTGTTTATCCGCACCTCGTTTCTACAAACAAACTAATTTCGTTTGACGGATATTGCGTTCATTCTTACTAATAATAATGAGTTTGTGAATAATTGTCATCTTTAAAAGAAAACATATAATAAGGTTCTAATATATATATCTTGGAAAAACGTTAAAAAGCAATATTATGCTACGTGTCTGTTTGGATCCAACGTCCACCCTGTATGTTGTCAAAATCATTCATAGTACAAACTCATAATTGATTAACATCTATTATACGAACATTGGCTCTTATTACTAGAATAAATAGAAGGTTTGGAAAATAGCTAGAGTCTGTATTAAGTACAAGTATAATTCACAAAAATCAGAAAAATATTTCAACAATATTATTATTTCAGTATTACTTCTTATATAAATAAACCTCAATATACGTTTAATGAAATCATTTCTATCATATGTTTGATATGACTATTTATATTGTATACTATTTCTTTACCAAATAAATATTTGCAGTAACATTTTCAAATTTGTTTCAAATTTTACCAATAAGACAATACTGAATAATGAAATAACATCTATTAACTAAATTTCCACTCCATGTTTGTTCATAACCAAGGCATGCAACATCATCCTACAGCTGAATTTCCGAGTAAGATATGAATAAACAAAAATTACTCATAAGATACCCAAATACATAAGATAGTCAAGAGTTTCGCTCAATACTTTCTGAGGCTAGGATGTTATACTATACAAATGTACAGTTGGACTCTCAAACAATGCAGGAATTAGGAATACAGATAAACTCGTATAAATACTCCAGAAACTTAAATATAATGTATCTATTATTAACTAAAAGCTTTCTTTTAAATATAGAGAAAAAAGAACCGATAACTTTCATCTTTGATCGTGTTTGGTGTCGCGCACAGGATGCGTTCGCGTTGCGCCCTATGCCGATTCAATGCTGCTAAATATAAAGTAAAGAGCTGGGAGGTGCGGTATGTCCTGACACATAATATTCTTGGAGCAGACGCGTGTTTTACGAAGCCGTTGTGATTCGTCTAAATTTTCACCCATATTTTAAAAGACCACACCGAGAACATTCGACCATAAATTTTAAAAATAAGCTAAAGATACACGATACTAATTTTCACGGATCGACTGTTTATTTGACTTCCTTTACACTGAACTGTGAAATTATTATGGCTATGTGGAAAGCGTTTTTTAATTTTTAATGTTTTACATATTATTCTCTTCAATGTTTCTCTAACATTATTTAATTAACATTAAATATTATACGGATAATAATTAATTATTAAATAATAATAATTGAATTGAATAATTATCATTAAGTTATCATTATTATTATATAAATGATTATTATTAAATTATCATTATTATTTACGTAGACATTTTAAATTTAGATTCGTAGATATTTTTAAAGTTTTTTTTAAATTTGTCTTTAAAAAGTTATTAAAAAATTTGGAGAGATAGGGAGAAACATAGAAATACAATTTCAAATTTTATAAGAGAAAAGAATAAAAAGTAATAAGTAAATTATTATTTATAAATGTAAAGATTAATAAGACAAAATAACATATACAACTATTATCTATAACATCTTTAATATTAATCTAATATCAGCTAAAGGCATTTTTAGTATCTTTTCTTTCTATCTATCTTTCTTTTCATACTTTTTTTTTCGATGAAATGAAATAATATTTAATGATATATATACACATGAACATAAAATATTTTTTACAGTACACAGAAATACCAATCTAAATTATTCCTGGCGTATTTAATTTTATTCTTGGGAGAAAAATTATGGTAAAATATAAGCATCTTAGTTTAGTTGATTTCTAATACAAATTATAAATACAAAGTAATTTTATTCATTAATATATTGTTAAGTTTATATAAAAAAATTAAATATATTGTTTTTAGATTTAAATTTAAAATAGATTAATTAAATTGCACGTTTAACGAAACAACAAGAAAATTTCCACTGATTTAAAATCACTAGAATCAATCAATCTCTTAATTTCTCAGTAATACTTTGAACAAAACATAGTTAATAATTAAATTATTAAAATATGTTCATACTGTTATACAAATATATTTTATATAACATATATATAATAATATGTATATATATAATATATATTTTATATAACAATGCTTATATTAAATATATTTAAATATATTGAAGCAAGTTCAAATTATATTCAACTGTATAAATATACTTAATTCATTATAAATTAATAGGTATATAATTAATAAATAGTTATAAATTTATATAAATTTATATAAATGCATGAAAATATTTTATAAATTTATCTGTTATAGGTATCTTGTTCAAAGTATTACAGAGTGAGGAGACTCAGTGATTTTAAATCACTAGAAATCTTGATGCTATTTTTCATGATACATATTTCCGTATCCGAACACAAAATTAATCGAATTATTTTATCAAACAGATTTATTTATTATGAAAAAAAAAACAAATGTAAAATTTAATTAAGTTATTAACTTTGAAATAGTCATTTAGAATCTTTTTTATCTGTTTTTTATCTAAGATATGTATATAGGATATAAGAAAATGTGATATTACGCGGTTAAAAATGCTATAAAAAAACCTACAAACATAAGTATGGAACAAACAGAAATTCCATAACAGTGTTACATATCTTTTCATCTACAATATTTCAAAAAATATAAGAAACGTACGTTTAAAAGGAAATTTACGTACAAATTGCAGCAAGTTGAGATAAAAGCTTACACGCGTACGCGGTTTGTGAAAAAACACGTAAAACTGTCACGGTAACTATAAAAATATATACTCTCGCGTAACGAGGCGCACGTTTGAACTGTAAGGAACGAGCAAATATGTTTCGAAGGAACAATTTTCCACCATGGAAATAAAAAGCTTCTATCTTGATCTCTTCGAGTGCCATTGCACTTGCGGAATCTACATAGCACCATAATCTGAGATATTATGAATAAACGGCGCATTCATGTGCATTATGCGTTACGTGTTATGCAAATCTCTGTTATACAAATAATTCCGAATCACGTCACTAGTGTAAATCATAATCTGTCAAAAATGTACTAGACTGAGTAACGAGTATGTTCACCTTTTGCTTTCTGCGGCGTTGCATTTAATTTATTTTCAAGGAATGATAGAAAAATGTTATTTATAGCAGTTTTAATAAACAGATCTATTGAAAGTACAAAATAGCCAGTGTAAAATAGCACGTTGTAGAATTCAACTGAAATTCAATCATTAGTTCATATTTAAACGATATGAAATTCATAAGCTTCAGTGTAGAAGATCGCATAAACTGATAAAGAATAATTTGTTGGACAAAATTTTCTGTTTCGAGATCTACATAGATTGAAGAAATTAACTGTGTTAAATGAAAGAACGTTTGCTTTATAATCCATAAATAGAAAAATATTGTGAATTGAAACTATAATTTTTATATTGACAATTTTTGTACAATGATCTGGATATTTTAAAAAACTTTTTACCGGATAAAAAACGGATAATAATAATAAAAATTATATCTAATATATATATATACATATAAAATTAATACTATTTAGAAGTAAATTTATCCATTTATTGAGCAGTTACTATAATTACTTCTTTTTACATAGATATTATATAAAAATTATAATTTCTTGAAAGAAACGAGATCACAATAATTAAAAAATAGATGTACAAGAACCTAATACCTTGCAAAATATTTTAACTAATAAAATAGAAAGAACTGTGATTATTCATCGTTACAGAAAAAAGTTTGTAATAAAACTGTTTGAGTTAAATAAAATCAAAATTTTAGTTAATTAAAATTATTATTAGCGATCATTATACGAGAATCGGAACAATGTATTGGAAATAATATGACTAATAAAAAGTTACAGCAATGGAGTATCTTTTTTTTGTTGTTTACGTATATCATACATGACAGAGTTGATAGCTATGAGATTCGACAACTTGCAAAATACTTTATGATAATGAATGTTCAATGATAATTAATAATGCAATTTCCAACTGTTTTCAATATCGAATGAACAGATAAGCAGATTTAATATTTAAAGAATTATTATTAAATATGAAATCTTTCTATAAAATATCGAAAATTCATAAGTATTTTTTTATTCATAAGTACCTTTTTTTTAAAAAATGACGAATTCTTCATAATGAGAAAAAATAAAAATTATATAATCCTAAAAAGAAATTGAATTTATAACACATAGTAAATTTACACAATATAGTATGAATATTTCTGAAATTTTATTTCATTTGCTCATGACGCTTATTTTTGCTTTTTGCTACCATCACTTACTACTCATTATAATTATTGATAGATCATTTTTACATCGAAATGAAAACTGAAATATTTATTTATTTTTATAAATAAGTCAAATTTGAGTTAAGAAGGAGAAGCGTAAAATAAGAATAATAAATACAAAATTATAAGAAATATAAACCATAATAACAACAATTCTTGATTTACACGTTACTAATAAAAAAAAAATTAACCAACACATGAGCACATATATATTAGTACATGTATATCCTAAGGCGAAACTCTAGATAGATCATCAGGTTCCAGTAAAGAGAAAATAAAAAGAAAAGAAAAAAAAAAGGAAGGAAGGAAGAAAAGGAAAAAATGAGCAGAATACAAGCGAAAAGACTCACCGTGCCTCGTGTTGTGTCTAAATCCACGAGCAGCATGCGCGGCGTTCAGATTCCACGAGAGCAGCAAGAGAGAGAGGAGACTTCGTAACATTGAAGAAGAGCGGAGCATTCGAACAGCCATGATTCACGAGAATATTCGCAATTCGCGATATCGTCGAACAAAGGCAACCATTCACGCACACGCGGTTCATAAATCAAGGGGAAAGTAGCGAAATTCTCAACTGGTGTTCGACGCCAGACGAATCGTGGGACAACTTCACGTCGATCGCAACGTTTGACGTTGTTGAACCGCCGTGACTCGTTCGTTATTTAACACTTTTTATCCTCGTGTCTTCCGTTTCCATCGACGCGCGAACATCATTTCGAACGGCACGTGTCGGTCACTCGCGAGCTTCACGGATCTTGTTTGAATCGACGTTCATTTTTCCCGCCGTTTGTCACTTAACCACCAAAACAATTTGAACGCGATCACACACCGGAAAGTTGAGGAAAACACCACGAACCGCGCACGAGAAACACGATCGAACGATAGATTCGAGTGTGTTCGATTATCGAAACACGCCGGGCGCTCGAACGGAACCGATCTCGGAACGCGAGAAAGTAAAACGAACTCGAATCAAGAGACACCAAGCCACGTTCACCCTTTATCGAATTGACACATCGTACATGCGAACGATTTTAACAACTATCGAAATATCGAATCCATTTGCGGTTTTTCCAACTGCCGACATTCACTCGATTTTGTTTCGTTCTCTCTCAATGTCGCTCCCGCCAATTTCGAAGTTGCACTCTCTGCTTGTAAACAAAGACGTCTCGTTACTGAGTGAGCATCGCTTCCGTCGTTCCCTTCGTGTTTGTTTTCTGCGTGGTAGTTCGTTTCACACGCACGCACGCACTCGCCTAAGCATGTACGAAAACAGGTCCCTTTCGAGTGACGGTCGTGGCGACGAAACCGTTCCAAAATGAAACCAGGACGCACGACGAGAAACACGAACGGTATGAGCGCCGCGAGCGAACTGAACCGAAGTGTCGAGCTCACCACTGAGTGCGACGCTTTGTTCACCCCCACCCCACCACCCTCGATACTTCTAACGGTTGCGCCACCCTGAATTTTGACAGATAAAAGGGCTATCCGATGGCCCTTGAATTTTCTCTGCCTCGCTCTTCAGATAAGTTTAGAACTGAGTGGAATACTATTTTGAACAGTAAATAATCCAATTTATTTTAAAGTACACGTATAACATTGGAAATAAAATATTTTATTCGATTACAATTTTTTTTTTTTTTTTTTTTTAGTGAGATATTTCAATGAGTCGCATCGACTGCGAGGTTATCGACGACGACGATGGGACTTAGCAGTTTAAATATATATATGCGTATGTGTTTGTATCTTTAAGGAAATTCGAAATTTTGTTTTTCAAAGTAAATCTTTGAAATAGTGTTTTATTTTTCAGAAGTATTAAAGATATTTCAATTAAGTTTCTTTATTTTAAATATTATTGCTAAAAATCATGACTTGCATTTAATTATTGATGAGTATAAATAGTGTAATAAGTATAAAACTATTATATTATAGTAAGAAATGTTAAATCATTCCATAAATACTCCGATTTCTAAGAATTTTTACGACAATGCAAAAAAGAAAAAAAACATTTAACATTTAACATCAGAAATATTCTTTATCACTATTATTTACAAACTTGTTTTTACTTTAATTTCTTTCAATATCTCGACTACAGAAATTTTAAGATTTAAAAATGAACCGAAAAAACCGCATTACTTATGATCCAATGCTTTAAGCATTGCAAGCAATTTAAGATTAAAGTACCTATTTTATTTTATGCTCAATTAAAATATTTTAATTTGGATTGTTCAATTAAACTATTTTATTTTGGATTATTAAAATGAAAATATTCTATTTTGCGGTTTAAATTGTTAAAATGAAAATATATTTTGTTTGCCGAAATCCTACTTAAGCCGAACAGATTCTAAGGTATTATATAGTATTTAAAACATTTTGCAAAATATTATTCAGCTCTGGATAAATCATACATTTCGTACAGGTATTAAATTTTTACGAGCCGATGTATTTACTTCATTTATATTTGTTACATTTATTATGTTACTTTGTCATGTGATTTTTTGACTCTTTATTGATAAGTATTTCAAATATTAATTTACTAGTGACTTGTTTTAACGTTTTAATTATTAATGACTTTTGTTAGTGTCACAGTGTTAGTTCTATTTTACAATATACTTTAGTATTATCATTTTTTCACTTATTTTTACTTATCTAATAAGAAAAATGAATTTATTATTGGTACTAGCTTATTGATGCTGCAAATGTTATAAGAAACTATAGTTTAATTTTTGGAAAAATTGAATAATGTCTGAAACATAAAATGGGAATGTTATCATTGTAATGAGTTTTATTTTACAAAGATATACAAAAATACACGTTCTATTTTTCTTTTTCGATTGGAATGATAACAGAAAAAATTTCTGTTAGTTGTTTGAAAATTGTTACAATTACAAAATATCACAGTTTTCTATCTAAAAAAATTGAATAATACCTGTACGTATTAAAAGTATTATTGAAATAATACTATGTTTGCGCAGATAACAATAGTATCATATATCTTTGTAATTTTACTTTATTCAAAGATTTCATCAAATATGTTAAAATGTTAGTGTTAAAATAGCGTTGAGAGATATTTGCAGTGGCCAAATATCGAGTTCCAGTGTGTTGTGAGATGCCAGATTTACCTTTATCTGATATAGGTACCTTACCGGCAATCGCCTGAAGGCATTGCCCTCATAATTCGTGATTTCTAAAAGAGACGTGGAATTTATACATTATCTACGATCAATACGTATTTACCTTTTCGTGGTTATGTATAAGATTAATCCGCGTATATATTATATATACATTTAAACTTTCCTTTTCTTTGAAAATATTATCATTCTAATTTTAATCGACGATATTGCCGGTCAATAGTCTGATGGAAAATCAATTTCATGCACATGAAATATCGAATGTTCTTTCGACGAGTTGCGAACATTTCGAATACATTATCAGCTTAAATATAAAATGTATTAAACAATTTTGTAGTAATTAATATAAAATATATTGAATAACTTTGTAATATTTAGAAAAGATTAAAGTCAATCTATGTTTATGCCTATTTTCTACTCCAAAATTACACGAAGATTCAAAATTGCATGTATTTTATACTTTTTTTTTTATTACGATCGTGTACTACATTTTGATTCAATTTCTCGGTCATGCATTTCAAGAATATCTAAATTTCCTAAACACCAAAGATTACAACAAGGACAAAAGAAACGTTTCTTTGAAGTAGTTAGTAGATTCACATCCACGTCTGTTTTGTTTACTATTTCGCTTCCTGCACCTCAAAGGACTAAAATAGGTACAAAGGATGAGAAAAATAAAGAATACTCATGTAGATTTTTAAGCATTTTTTTACTAAAGAAACATATTTCAATAACGAACACACACGGACAAATCAGTGGTCGAACTAAACCATACAAGATTAGGTACTTCTCTATTTCTTCTTTGCCTCTAGAAGGTTACAATGCTTTGGTTATCTTTTTTTTTTTTTATTTTTTTGGTTTTAGGTATATAGGATAGTTATGGATATAATTAGTGTTCTTTCCTGTATTTTTTTTTTTTTTTTGCTTTTTTTTTTAGTTTTTTTAGCACTGAAATTACCAAGCGGCTCAAAGTTTCCCAGTTTCGCTCTTAATCGCCTTGGCTGCTCGATCGCGTGACCGATCTGACACGTAGTACTACTATCGTTATACAATAATTGCTATGAACTATCGACTCACTTTGACAAATTTCCGATCGTAATCACGCGCATCAAGGAGCCATCTATTGCTTCGCGTTTAAAGTTAAACATACGATGCGCCCGCCTCAATTTATTTATGCCTTTATTACAACGACGTTACACCAAAATTCACACGTTTTGAGAAAGCGACGAACTCTTGCATCCATTGCTGAGTAAAGAACCAGGGGATTGGGAATTTTATTAACTCTCGATCCCATTGGAGGGCGGGTGGGGGAGGGAGGAGGATCAGCGACTGACAAAATAATACGAAAATGCAAGTGTCGCATCACTCTTATCGCAGTTCGGTGGTCTACAATTAATTATTGTTACACGTGATACGCGCAGACAAAGTATTGATATGGCATTTAGATATCGTTGCAACACGCACGTACTTAGAAACTACGTACAACATCTTATCATCATGCGGCTCGTTCGTGGTGATCGCATATTTTATATCTTTTCTTTTTTTCTCTTTCTCTCTCTCTCTCTCTCTCTCTCTCTCTCTCTGTTCGATTTCGTATGTAGACGCTTTCGTTCGGCAGTTACGTCACACCCGTACGATGTCAAATGGAAGGTTCGATATACTTTGAACTTGAAAACTTTAAAGTCGCGCGCGAGTTTGGCAGTTGTACAAGATTCTTCATCTGCTGTGTTACGGGACACTGCTGGATTATCCACGTTATTTCATCCGACGTGTTCAACGAGTACGAATATGTGATACATTCGTTTGGTGAAACCTCGTTTTGATATGTACGTAGAGCTCCCGAGGGGATATGTAAATTGATTTGAATCGGTGATCGAAGATTTCTAAGAAGACGACTGTGAATTCGTTATCGTTTCCTAACCCGTAAAATCTTCGCGATGCGTTGCAATATACAGCTTGGACGTCGCGAACGCGCGCAGATCGTAGCAACACGAAGTGTCAGTCCGTTGGCTGCCAAGCACTCTTTCCGTTTCACGCCAACAGGAGATTTGAAATCTATCCTACAAAACGATTTACATTGAAAGCACGTTACGCGATACAGGGTGATGACCTTTGTCTTCATCGTAGAACACGACATACGAATCTTGTGAAATCCTTTCGCAGGGAAGCGACCTTTCATCCCCATGCGAGCGGAATAGACGTTCGATTTCAATTGCATCTCGTAAAGAACAAACATCACGCGACATCACTGCTACGTGAAACAGACAAAATTACCTATCGCGTTTGTTATTTGTAATTCGTGCTTGAGACGTTTTTGATTCCAAATCGGTCCATGGCCAGGCCAGAAAAAGAAATCGGTATCCAGTAATGTAATTATCGCCGTTTCTCGTTTCAATCGGGGAAATAATAGCGTGTTTCATCGCTTCTGTCGTGCGAATTGCTTGGAAATAATACTCAACACAAACGCACACACAGGTTACCACGAGAAATTGATTGCTCGTCTCTTGTGCATCTTTTCTCGCCTCTTATTTCGACTTCACAGGCACACAGCATGCGCGCACGCAGTCACACATACATGTGCACAGACGAAAATCTTCTACCTATTCACGCATAGTATATCGTAATGGAGCGAATCCTCTGCAACGGCTATAGATATAAACTATTTTAGTGTGTAGAGTGTAACATGTACGTCGGTGCGCGTGTATTTCTCGGATGTTCGTTCGGAGTGTACATAGTTTGATTCGCACACGGTTCAATATATAATACATGATAAGAATAACATTATACAGCCGTACGTAATCATAGTAGTAAAAAGTAAAAACAGTATGAAAAATTATTGTATTGTTTCCCTTATTATTAGGTCATGATCCACACTGCTGCATTGTATAACGCGAATACTGCATCATTTTCGTATGAACAGCCATCGACGAACAGATAACTTACACATATATTACTATGTAATCGAGAAACAATGAAAAGATGTGAGCTGGACCAACGATAGGCGGCTTAGTGTTCTCTCAAAGGAATAATATTTTCACGGTATTGTAGCTTTAATGACAGATGCAATTACGAGAAATTATTTGAGGCACGATAAACTTGCCTAAACTCTGCATTCCCAACCTGTTGTTGCGACTTTCAAACAACTTGCGATGTATTTTCTAAAGAATGTTTACTATTCATCGTTATGAAACGATTGTTCAGATAAATTTCGAACACTCATTTATTTCAATACGAGCGTGCTTCGATGTTTCGTACGTAAAAGGAAATGTAACATCTAATTTTGAAATTTGATGCTTAGATGCAACTACGACCATCGCGTTAAATGTTAAGTTAATTATAATATCGATTACAATTAATATGTTTTAGTTAATAAAATATTTATTTTGTACTTTTTGTCATACTAGAAATTTCTTTTTATGCAATGTACGATTAAATAGAAGGTTGTTCGTTCATTGTAAAAGATATAATGTCGCGATTCAACAGAGATTGGGAGTGACCAAAGTTACAGATTCGCATAAGAAACAATATTCTTTCTTCTGGTAAACACTCGTATGATTCAATTTAGTTAAGAAAAAGTAACAGACGGCTTACAAATTACAAAGTTGCCTTTGATTGGTAACAAACGTTCTTGAGATCGTATAACATCAAATTTCTTTGAACATGGAACAACCGTATAAATACAAATGTTCAAAATATCGCATTACGCGTAAGATGACTTTGACGGTGGTCAATGCTCTCTCGTGATGAAGATATGTAACGCTATACGACTAGGTAAGTACAATGGTTCACGAATGATGTTATCTTTAACTACAGAATTCCGTAGCTTTCTCTACAGTCGAAATGACTTATGTCGTCTCCTCTGGATACAACTGGGAGTACATTTGTACGATAAAAGGGTAAACGTTCAAAAACGAAATAGTTTTCTTTCTTTTTACCTTTAAGTTAGTAGAAATATCGGGAAAAGTTTCGAATTATACGCCGTAGGACATTCATCTAAGAAGGCATACACTGATCAGATCAGATTTCTTGCGGATGTAAAATTTCTTCCAAAGGAGATATAATTTCTAACGAACGATTGCGCTTTTGACTGACGCTTGCTCTAATTTCTCTTGTTGTAAAATATAACATTATTTCACTTGAAATGAAGCGAAGAACAATGAATATGATAATTATTATTTAATGGCAATGTTTCACATTGTAATAAACGTGATGTCTTGAATGAAACGTTCGTAATAGTGGATGATGCTGATTTCTGCATGAATATAATCGCTTGTAGACGTTGGATTATTATTGTCTGTTTATTATTATTATTTTTTTTCTCTTAAAGAAATAAATATTAGATTACCCCAACTCGTGAAAATACACCACTCCCATTACACCGCTGACTAATAGCATCATTCGTTTAAACACACATACATGCCTTTCATTAACATTATTCCGATTTATTTAACAATACGACGAACGATTTATTTCTTCACGGCAAAAATGGCGACGTATTTATCGATTAAAACTCGTTCTTTCGTCTGTGAGAATCTACGAAAGAGAACACCAAGAACAGAGAGATATGTATTTAATTGCACCAAGTATTATTGCTCTGCAAAATGCAGGAGAGCTTCTGGTTATCGGTAAAATTATAACTATCAAAAGTTTTGCAAGCACGTTCGTACTGTGCTATCTCAGGATTAATCGCATTAAGAATATTTTTGCAATTATTATTTTCAATGCGTTACGTTTTCAAACTTATTTTATGCGTTCGACGTGTTTACCATTACGTAATTAATTAATTTGAACGTTACTTACTGACAATCGGATGCATTTTTATTCCTTTTAAAGACAAATGACGGTTTGATAGTATGCGATATTTTTGAGCAGAAGGACAAATGAATTTCTACCTAACCGACGATCGTTACGTAGTTTTCTGATTAACTCACAAAGCGAAATTTACAGAAACCACCTTTGCCGATCAACTTCGGACACCATCCACTCAATTCTAATCGATGAAAATAATCTATATTTTCTTTTTATCTCAACGATTAAAAACTCTGAAAACAAATATTTACCATGTTTATACATGAAGATCGATAAGAAGATCCGAATTTGAATTAATGCGACATTTGGTCCTACCGGTAACTTCTCGTCTGATTTCCTCCGCATTCCGTAAAATAGCGCGTATTTCAAACGAATTCAAACGTTGTTTCGCCGCGTTGTTTTTTTTTTTTTTTCTATCACGAACTCTTAGTACATTATTCCGTTTCAAAAACGCTTTAATTCATCCAATATTGAACTAAAATTGTTATTCGATTAAACGAAACGATATCAGCGTCGCATATATTCTGGCTTAAAATTTCATTCAGTTCAGAATCATAATTGTCTACGACTACAATCGTTTGTAGCTTCAAAAGAATGCGCATATTTCACTAAGTGTTGTACTCGCAGCAATCAATAAATGATTCGTAAGAGCCTAAGAGCCATCGACAAATTTTACAAATCGACGTCGCTCGTTTTTTTACGGTTGCCTTCGTACCTTCTCGAATATCCTAAGAGAATCTAAGTTGTCATACGATAACAAATCACCTAGACTCGTAGCAACCAATTTATCCTAAATATTTTATAACGTTTCTCTTGTTGTCGATAGTTAAGAAATTTCCCTAATATCGAATAATCATTACAGACGTATAGTCTTTTCTACAATGTCATCCGGGTATCATTAAGCGAATGATAATACGCTAATACGCACTGAAAATACGCCAATTTAAATGATTAAATGCCCATATTGTTTGTCTTCTGGCGTATTTTTAAAACTTTTTATTCCTTCTTGTATAATAGCATTTATTTGATTGTACAAATGTTAAATACTGTAAATCACTTTATGGAGAAATGAAATTAAATCCAAATTAATTCTCTGTAACACCTTTGCATCCAATTTGTCCATCTCAAATTTTCTCAATATTGTTTCTAACTTCTATTCGACAGATTCTTAAAGTAATGATTAAAATGATTTTTTTTTTTTCAACAGCATTAGAAATTTGAGTAAAAATGGGAGAAGACATCGAATAATCTCAAATGGATCCAAGGGAATTACGAGAAGTTTAATTTGGAGTAATAAATGCGACAGAATCTAACGAAGAGGAATATAAAATGAGAAACGTTTCACGTATCATTATAGATGCATTTACATTCGTCTAATGTGACCCCAGATGTATATTCAGAATTAAAGCAATCGCATAGCGAATAAAAGCAAGCGCAGAATACGCGAGAGAATTGATCTAATCTAAATTGAAAGTTTTTATCCGGATGGATTTCGCCAAAAGTTTTCAAAATTCGAATTCACAACGTTCATAAAACATATCGTTGATCGATATTTTTATTCGCATTTAAAACGATTAAAATAACATAAATATATATATAAACAAAATTAGATACTATAATACTATAAAATGAAAAAAATTTCGTTGTATTGCAACAAAATGTATAAAAATTATATACTGTACCCCATAGGCAAAATTTATAAATCTCGCGCGGCAGTCAATGCATTGAAAACTATTTTTACAGTCTCCCGTGCAGTTATTTACAAAAAAAAAAAAAAAAAATGAAAATCCCTTCATTTTCAAAATTCAATTTACAGGAAATTATTGCTTCGACGCGTGTTTCGCTAGCAGGAAGCATCACGTGCCCCTTATTTATTCACGGTTGAATTATATTTATGGCAGCTCTTGGCCCGTGTTTTAGATGATATCGCTTTGAAACATACGCATAAAAGAGGCTTTGGTGCGTTAATAACCCTTCATTTCCTCCCTTACAACACATGGCAAATGTACTTGCTGTTGTTTGCTTTTAAATTGTACAAGCTCCGGCGGCGCGAGATCGTCAAAGATAAAGAGGAAATAATGTTGTCGACGATCACGATCGCCAAGTAATAACGAGTCGTAGTAATTCAAGGAATTTCAACTGGAGGCCACGAAATGATATACCGCTGGCACGATATTTACGACAAGTTTACATATTTCATTGATGCCGCGAGGCATAAAAGGTTGTCAGAAAAGAAGGGCATGAATCTGCTGTGAATTCGCTCGTTTCGGAAGCTTTTTGCGAAAGAACGCATCAACGGTTCGACGATGCGAACGTGTCCGAATAATTGAAACCCAATTGAAGAGTTAATATTCAGTTCAATTTCTTTAAATAGTATCTCTTTCACGACTCTCCCTGTCAAAATTTCTCGCTCATCGAATCGATGAAACGACAAAGAACGCGATTAACGCGTTAAAACGTGATTCGAGCTTCTGTCCTCGAGAGGAGAAGCCAAGAAAAGATTTCGGACCATTCTTTCGTTTAACGCGCAGACTCATAATTACCCCTTTATACACGCAGCTAAACCACTTCCCTGACGCATTTTCAAATGTTGATTACTCAACGCGAGAAGAGTTGCAAACACGCAATGAAATTATAATACAACTATAATGTTACAGAAATTAATGCCAAAAAGACATTTTTGTTCATTTTTTCCATATTTTCTTTCTTCTTAAAATTGTGCTACAGACTTGTGTCTTTTTAAATTCATTTCCTATAATTCTTTCAGAAGATAAAGATCGTTTAATTAATCCTCAAGTCGAGGATCAATTGCAACAAGAGTTAATTAATTATCCAATTAATCTTTATTTCTAGGAGAATTATAAAAAAAATCCAATCAACCTTTATTTCTAGAAGAATTATAAAAAAAATGAACTGACCAGTTGAAAACGAATGAATTATTGGACTGATTAATTGAAAACGACTTAATTAATATCGTGCAATTGTTACGAAATTATTTTTTAAAGAAATCGCTCGTCATGAAATTATTTGTTAAAAATTCACTCGCCGTTTCAAAAGAATTCTAAATACATAAATCTAAAGTTCTAATTATTTAAATATGAGAAACCAAATCTAGAATTCTAATTATTTACATCTGAGAGAAACGAGGAAATCGAAGGAACATCGGTTGAGTGATGCATCAAGGTAGCGGTCGATTTTTATCTAAATTTCACTTACAATTTCATTTCTCTACTTCACTTCCCCCATGGCAGTTTTAGCTAGCTTCCGTGTGTCCGAATCCAATTAATCGGAACTTCTTATCTACTCGCTTAGCCTAATCGCGGCCGTTAGCCGCAAAGGACTGCGAATTCATCCACTCGCATCTCTCTGCCCGACATTCACTCTCTCATTTTCTTTATCTCACGCTCTCCTCATCATTCCCTCTTAATATTCTTTCCCTCGCTCATTCTCTCTCTCTCTCTCTCTCTCTCTTTAATCCTTCGTCTCTCGCGACCGCACGCCCTTCGTCCTTTATTTCTCCTTCTACATTTCGTTTTCTAGCAATCGGCATAGGTCTCGTGCTGTTGAACCATCGTCGCATCTCCATTAAGCGTACAAATGAGTAAGTAGTTAAGACCGGAGCCGGAAAGAATCAGTCGGCTATGAGAAACAGTGGATGCTTCTCTTGTTTTCTTCGTTCATCGATGCTATCTGTCATCAGGATTATAGCGTCCTCCAGTTCTTCGAGTTTTAGACCACTCTATTTCAGCTTAGCAGATAACAGATCAGAATGGCCTAAACACTGGCGAATTACAAAAAAATTTTAAAAGGAACAAAAGGTATAAATTTAGCGTGATTAAATATTTTAAATATCTTTCCAATACGATAGAAAATTAGATAATTTTACAATTTTACAATATAATTTCAAAGAGTTGAACAAGTGGATATATTTGCTCATATATTTGCATGATTTTTTGATATGTACAGATATGTATATACTTTTTTTTTTTTTTATTAGAACGCTAATTATTGTAAAAATATACGATAGAGATAGTATTCGAACGAATAATAAGATATCGAATTTAGCGAAACAAAAGAATAATCGAGATTCTATTCGATTCTATTAAATACTCGAAATACTGCATTCGAAAATTTTCAGACGAAATTATGAATATATTTGTGATTCGTTAAATAATATTCCCGATCCAGAAGGATTATATTAAGAATTACATGATATGTTTCTATATTCTACTGTTCCTTCCTATTTACCTCCATCTTTAATTTAAAAATTTACATAGTAAAAAGATACGTTCACTTTTCGAATTCTTTGAAATTATTTTATACGCGCGACATTAGAATACACGATAAAATTATAATATTCAAATCCGTTTTGAAAGCACAAAAAAAAAAAATTCACTCGCACGTATAATCCTGATTTTTCATAATTCGTAGTTTAGCAGACAGCACCGATCTCGATCCTTCGAGTACTTCCAGTTCGTCTCTTGCTGACCGACGTTGTCAGATCGTGTTCAAACATTGATCGATTGGTGATTCACCTTAATTCTCGTGATACAGATCTCGTCGTATAATTAAAAACTCTCTCGTATTATTTATATACTCGATCTCTCGTACACACCTCTATCGTGTTTGCACTCGCATTCATTCAACTACCATCTCTCTCCCGCAGCTATAACCTCTATAACTATATATGCTTTTTATATCTGTAATCTATGGAGACGGCACAAAGCTGAACGGCTAGTAGTAGATACAAATATGTTACATGTATACGAGTATACGATCTCTGACGCTTGCATTTCACTTCGTGTCGCACGTGTTTGTCTGTGACAATTGAAAAAAGAAAAAAACAAAGAGAAAGAGGGGAAAAAACGAAAAAAAAAAAAAAAAAAATTGCTCGCACGAGAGACGAAACGATAGAGAAGATATTCGCTGGTTGTCCCGACACGGCCTTACGTCGAATTTTATTTATTGTCCCCGTAAAAGGCAGTGAAAGCATCTCGGTCTGATTTGTACATAGTGTAAAAATAGTTCAAAAAGATCGTGGAGTTAAAAATTATTTCGTAAAATCGGAGAATGACGTTTTCGTGTTACATCTGCGTACGTTTTTTTTTTTCTGTTTTCTTTTCTCCTATCTCGTTTCTTAAAATCGTCGGGACTCGTATGTATAAAAATTTTGTGCGATTAATTTACATTTGTGCAGTAACTGAGGAAATTTGAAAAAAAAAAAAAACGAAACAAAAACGAAACTATTATCGTTACTGTAGTATAAAATAGGGTTTCAGTCGGTATTTCTGGATGGTTCTCGTCCAATGTTCGATTATTTTCCTATGGTACGATTGGTCTATCCTGATCCTACGAATAACCGGCGTATCAGAAAAAGTTTACAACAATATCTGCTAAGTACACGCTATGGCGATTGTCATTTCGAATGTACGGAGATTTACTATTCGTTTCTAACGTGATAACAACATTCAGTTCGCGTACGAAAAACGCACGTTGAATTAATTTCTCGTCCAGATGGGCGAAGTTACACCGATTTGGATAAATCTTTGATCACGCGCGATGTCAATTTCCTGATAAGTCGATGCAACTATACTGTGACACAAGTATTACGCGCGTATTACAATAAAAATTAGAAGATCGATTTCTAAATTTTGCTTTGAAATTGTCGGTAAAACAGACATAGTTCAAATAAATCGTCAAATTCTGCAGCTGTTTCATTTAATTCCGATACAGAAACAGGTGATCTAAATTTGGATTCGTCTAATATCTCTTTGTCTCCATTCACGAAATTTCGAAATTTATTATTTCCGTCAGTAGCTAAAATAGCAAGGTTCATCACTTGTCAATTCGTATTGCGAATTATTCTCGTAGTTTTATCTTACATATTTGGTACAACTGTATTTTTCGCCAGGTGAAAATCATTTCGAATACTTTCTACGATGTTAAAAGAGACCTTAGGGAAAGCAAACTCGAAAAGATTCGCGTCATATTTCCCTACACTCGTCAACTCTTGAAACGAGCTGCCAAATCGGAATGTTCCCACACGGAAGCTTTCTCGAGACTAACTTTTAAAAAAAATTTCACATTCCCTCACGTCACCATGCGTCGTTTATCAATTCGCGTCTCGTAAATCTGCTTTTATCGTTCGCTATAACTTCTGTGCAATTCACACCGCGCGAGGTGCAGGCAGTCTTGTCGCAATCATTCTTCGTAAAGCGTGCCTCGACTCTTGCCCTATCGTCCGTTCAACGAGTTGAGAAACATTGTAGGAACTAATGCCCCTCGATCGACGGATATCGCAGAATCGGCGAAAGCGATCGCGACGAGAAAAACGCTAATGAGAACGATGAAAACGTAAAGGACCGATGTCCAGGCTAGACACGCGAACGATAAATCTTGAGCGATAAATTCGCTCCGGAGTCATTAATTTCTTCCTAGTTTCCTATTTTACATACTCTTGGTGTGCCGTGCCTTTCTTTCGATATCTTTCAGTTAGGATGAAGAGAAATGCCAGCGTGCAGAACGTCATTTTTTCCCCTCCGTGTCCGAGGCCCGTTGCGATTATCCCAGCCGCGGTTTTTCGCTCCGCGACGCTCACGCATCAACGCAATTTAACCACGCACACGTTAAAACCAGCGAGCAGCACGTAGCGCACGTACAGCGCCCGCATGCATACACGGTGTCCCGTGGTAACGATTTTCCACGAAACGTTTCTCTGCCTTTCGGCCCCGATCAATATTACCTGTGTAATTCACCCTTTGCACGCGTGCACACGGCTGACGTCAATCCAAAGTTAACGGCCGACGAATGGACCGATCGCTCTCCGGTGTCGACGTTGATCAACATCGACAGTGGATTTCGTGGCGGTGGGAAATTTCGCGTCTGCAGGCGTGAAGAAACGAAGCGAGTCTCCTCGTGCGTGTCATCGTTCTAATATAAATTTTGAAATTAAATCCACATTCAAGTGGAACGTTCTTTTCTAAATTAATTTTTCTATTTATTGAGAAAAATTTATTTATATTAAAAATCATTATTGGAATTAACGTAATAAATATTATAAATAATATGTATATATTATTATATATAAATAAATATTGTATATTATATATTAAATAAATATTATAAATAATAAATGTATTTATATATATTATTATATATAATATTCTATAATAATATATATGTATTTATAGAAAAAAATTTATTTAAATTAAAAATAATTACTGAAATTACTATAATAAATATTATATATATATATTATATAAATAAATTATATATTAAATAAATTAATATTAATATTAAATAAATAATATAAAAAATTTATTTAATTATTTTCAATTTAAAAAATTTATTTGAATTAAAAATAATTATTGAAATTAATATAATAAATATTATAAATAATATATATTTATATATATATTATTATATATAAATAAATATTATATATTATATATTAAATAAATATTATAAATATATATATATTATTATATATAATATTATATAATAATATATATGTATTTATAGAAAAAAATTTAATTAAATTGAAAATAATTATTGAAATTAAAATAATAAATAATATATATATATTTATATATAATATTATATATATTGAAAAAAATTTATTTAAATTAAAAATAATTATTGAAATTAACATAACAAATATAATAAATAATATATATATTATTATATATATGTTATAATTAAATAAATTTTTTGATTGGAAATTAAATGTAATGTTACACGACACGTAATTCACTGGTTGGAAAAAATTGGATACTTTTAGAACAATTGACAAATAGCAAGCGCGTTCACATTCTGTGAAGACTGAATTCCATTTGTTCCGTGAAATCGGTACCAAGGAGACACCCGGCTATCCACACGTGACAAAAATTACGTAAAACTCAACAAAAAGAGAAAAAAAAAAAGAAAAATGGAAAAAGAAAAAAGAAGAAATGTTTACACACACACGTACCGCGAGAATAAATCTCCGGTTGCTTTCCTGGCTGTGTATCCATGACTTCTTTTCCCTTTCCAAGTCTCACTCCCGCACTCTCTCTCTCTCTCTCTCTCTCTTTTTCTCTCTTTCTCTCTTTTTCTACGAATCTCATGCTTTCCTATCTTTCTCTCTCTCTCACACACACACACACGCTCGTACAACGTATATTCGCGCTGCAACGAAATTTTGTCCAATTATCCGTCGGATCACGTGTCCACGCCTCGCATCCAGTCAACGATACCATCCCACCCCGTGTCGTCTTGGTTCTACGAGCATCTGTTCCCGCTCGAACTCGAAGAAGCACGCGGTAGAAACGCGTAGATCAGACGGATCAGAAGGCACGAGTTCTATCCGCGAGTGACGGATGACTCGATGACCACGCTAATAGATCTACGTGCGACGTGTCAACGATCTGCAGGAACAACTGTTTCAGCTGGTACACGCACCACGTGACGTTTGCTTGCTGACGTGGAGCTGCTTGTCAGGGGAGGGGGGAGGGCCCGATCGGTAAAAACTCGCCGATCCGTTTTCGGTGGAAGTGAAAGGGTGTGTTTCTGGGGAGAGTTGCGTGGCACGCAACGAGATGTTCGCCGGTAACACGCGACCGATGTGAGTAGGAACGAAGCGACGCATCGCGTCGTCACGTCTCCGGGGAGGGAGGGGGGCGGTGAGGGCACCACCGCACCGGTTCACCCTGCGGGCTCTGGTCCAGGCCTGCCTCTGTCAAAACGACCAACAACCAAATGCAGATGGTTAGTTTTGCGAAAATTGTCTTTCGCTAGTTCGGAGGCAGCGAACCTTTTTCCTTCCCCCACCATTCGCTCAATCTGCCGGGAAGATTACAAGATTTTGCCCCTGGCGAAAAATTTTCAATCAGACTCATTGGTGTCTACTTTACAAGGAATATTCACATTGTAGAAATGCAAAATGTTATTATTGTGGGTTTGGTTTTATGTTTATGGATTTGGCTTGATGATTGGAGATTTGACTTTAGGTTATACGTATGAGTGTGCGTGACAATGGGATGAGAGTATTGCGCAGTAGTGTGCCTTTGTCCAAGAGCAGAGAAACAAGCGTCTATATATGCGAGTTAAAGTTAAGAGAGTTAAGAGAGTAATACTAACGAGTGAGAGTGTAATTTCAAATGCGAGAGTTGTTATACATATTGTTCTATTTTCTTATATATTATACGTGTTAACTAAAAGTGTGTACTTCATTTAATTAACCCACAATTGGTAGCAGTCTGTGGTTGTTACAGAGTGAGAAATTCACAATTGGTAGCAGAGCGTGGTTAGTCGCAAATAGAGAGAGAAACTCACAATTATATGTGCTTGAAGCAGAATAAATATCAACAAAATAACATAAACTTCCATTTATCGTTCAAAGGAGAAAAGAAAAAAGAAAAATTGTTACGCGGAAATAAGTTGAAATTGTGGAAAAAAGTGTTCGATCAAACTGTTAATTTATGTTTATTAAAAAGTTATTATGTATATTAGTATTTTACGTATGACTTTTTTAACACGCTTTGGCATAGAAGTTATAAGATTTCTATCAGTCGGCGAAATTTCATCCCATGAAGCTCCAATAGCTAATCGGAGTTTTGTGATTTCTTTTCTCGAATTAGGTTTTTCAATTTTGCTCATAAGTTTTCAATGGGATTGAGGTTGGCCACGTCATTGTTTTGCTATTATTTTGCTGTGAAAAGTGTCTGAATATTTTACTACGATGACAACTAGCATTATCACCCTGAAAAATAAAATCCGCGGGGAATCAGAAAATGTTGTAAAATATGAATATTTGTTTCCGAATTGACATTGCTGTACAGAATACATAACTTTCCCAATCACGGATATGTGTTGGAGCTGGGGATGACGCTGGAACATGTGTTTGGCGAAAATCAGACGAAAAGTTTGACGAAGAATGTTTAAATTTCAAACAAAAATATCCTTGGTCATTTATGATTATTTATGATAGCTGTATATCAGCTGAAGGAGTGGGAGATCTTCCCAGTGTTGAGATTTGGTTTGAAGACTCCATTTTATTTTTACAATATACTAATATACATAACAATTTTTATAATATACTAATATACAGAATAATTTTTATAACATACTAATATACATAATAATTTTTTAATAAACAAAAGTTAACAATTTGATCAAAAACTTATTTCCACGTGACATTTTTTGTTTCTTCTTTTTTCCTTTGAACAATAAATGGAAGTTTATGTTATTTTGTTGATATTTATTCTGCTTCAGTTACCCACTAACTTCAACCACATATAATAACATTTTACACTTCTACAATGTGAATATTCCTTGTAAAGTGGACACCAATGAGTCTGATCGAAAACTTTTTGCCAGGGGTTGTGGTTTACACTCTATTCTTTCCCAGCTGCTTCCCTGATCCTCTTTCAATTTTAGCAGTCTAAATAGAGGAGGGGAATCCTATCGATTAGCCCAGCCGATCAAAAAAGTAGGGCTACGACCTGAAGGTCGTCAGTTCGCCACCTCTGTTCCAGCTTGTGCTGCCTTTTCAGAGGGTTGTTCTACGTTTTGTGAAAGTAGTTTTCTTCAAGATGGGATTTCCTACAACGCACGTGACTGACGTATACATCATGCTGACATAATGGACAACTTTCCAAGAAATAATTTTCGACAGTTACCTTTGTGTTATGGTGCGTTTTGATCATAGACTCACCGTGAAGAGTATAATTGAACCAATAAGAGTGAAAAATTGTCGACAATTTAAGTTAATGTAATTTCATAAGGAAAAAGAATAATACAATCTACTTGATCCCATAATAAATATGTATATATTTATTTTGACAGTCCTGAGTCTTTTTTTTTTTTGAAGATGATTTTACATTATTTATATTTACATTATTTTATATTATCTCGTAAAGAGCAATTGGAAGTGCAACGAGCGAGAATTCTTTACATAAGAATATTTATTGGCTGAACGTGTCAATATAAGAATACCAATTGATTGAAAATATGACTCTTCACGACTATACAAGTTCTCCAAATTAACTCTTTTGCAGGTCACATTCACCTTTCTGCACTATAAATTAACCTTTTGCAGATGATATTTACCAATTTGCAAATCAAATTTACCTATCATGGATCAAATTCTCTCTTTTGTAAATCAAGTTTTTTTCTACAAATTTGTTTTCTCAAGCCTCTCACTGTAATAAAAATAAAATCCGATGTAAAGTTGTTATTCCGAAATAAAAAGTTTTAATGCATGTATATAGTAATAAACAAAAAACAATAAACAAAAACTTTACATAAAGTTAAAATACACATTTTATTAAAATAACATAAAATTAAAATACTTGTTTCATTAAAATAACATAAAATTAAAATAAAATTAAAATACTTGTTTCATTAAAATAACATAAAATTAAAATAAAATTAAAATACTTGTTTCATTAAAATAACATAAAATTAAAATACTTGTTTCATTAAAATAACATAAAATTAAAATATTTATTTTATTAAAATAACATACTTATTTAATCCCGAATATATTTATTTATACACATTATGTACATTCATCTACATATAATAATTCGCCCGCCTCTGCGCATGATTTTTTTATATACATATTCATATAATAATTATGACAATTTGTAGGAATGATAGTTGAAACATCCACTAAATTCATGGTCAAAATAAGGATATCTTAAAACATTTCTTGCACAGAATTTAATTTTTGAAGAAACTTCTTCAATGGAGAATATGGTAGTCGAAATAGCAAAATGTCACTTTTGAATCACCCGGCGGATAAATTTTGCCAGCAAAAGGGTAAATATAATCTGCGAAAAGGGCGGAATTTGATTTGCAAATACGATCCGCGAGAAAGTTAATTTAAAATGCAAAACCCATCATACTGACACGAGCGTTGAATCACCTTAAGACCGGTGACGTATGACATATTTCCTATAAGCGTCAACCTCTCGACTTGCGCGTCAGTGATTTTTCAACTGGACAATGCATGTTTCTGTTTTGTTCCGATATAAAAGTCGATGGTCTGACGTGCGTGCGTTTGAACGCTCGTGGAAAATCCTACCTTTAATACGATTCCGTATTTTTCACTTGTGTAATCAAGCCGATCAGTGATTGTGCGGGCAACTGGACGGGTGAACTTGTGGAAGATGATGTGTCGGTTTTTATTTTTTTTATTTTTTTTTTTTTTTGCGAGCCAGATTGGGATCGGAGTGGATGAATAAGTGGATTTGTATGGCGGGATTGTATAAAGTGGATCGGTGATTGGAACGGGAGAGGTGAAGCTGTTTTTTATCGTTTTATGATAGCTGATGGTTTCTATACGCTGGTTTTATTCGCCGATGTTGCCTGGATTGGAAGGATGAAATTGAACAAGATGTTCGTGTGAATGGACAATGGAGGGAATTTTTGATTGCTGAATTCTGAATTTGTTTCTCGCGGTATACATACATGTTTTAGTTTTGTGTGAAGGTTCGAAGAGTTGAAAAGACAGCACTACATATTTTTGTTAAATTTACGTACGTTTAAGATTAGAGTAGAATTACTTACTAGTGTGAAGAATATTTTTGTTATTTAAGTGACTTACCTACACAAACCATTCGTCTTTTTGGCTGGAGGAGATGTCGCTACAAAAACATTTTATCAATTTAATTATATTTCTTGCAATAGCATAAGATTAGAGATTACAATGCAGTATCATAAGTTTCTGCTAAGAGGATGATTTAATGTTGCATGTTCCTTGTTCTATTTTCCTTTATGTTTCAAACAATGAACATGAATTTCAAGCATTTATAAAATACACATGTTAATATAGATACGTAAATACATAATCAAATTCATTAATTAAAATTTCAGCATAAGAAAATAAGCAATATTTTTTTATTATTTCTAGTTAACAATAAAATCTGTATTTTTGGGTTATTTGGGTTATTGAGTATTTGTAAAAATGATTTTTGGGTTACGACCAAAAAAAAAAAAAAA
>NW_025109727.1:869791-936749 GCF_011392965.1 Frieseomelitta varia
GGGGGAAAAAAAAAAAAAAAAAAAAAAAAAAAAAAAAATTTTCAGGGATTTTTTTTTTTTTTTCCCCCAAAAAAAAAAAAAAAAAAACTACGTAAACACTACTTTACCAATTGTACTTTACCAATTTACGTAAACACTACTTTACCAATTTTTACATTTATTTTAGTAACAGAAATTTAGATGTCTCGGATAATAAAATGTCAATATATTTTTAGAAGCAATTTCTTCATCTACTATGAATCTTTTAGATATTTCATGGTATTTATGCGGTGAATCGTAAAAGTAAATTCAAAATTCAATTGATATGTCTATATGACAACGCAACTTATCTAGAAATAAGACAGAGTTCTAAAGTTAAAACAGTTTTAATAGAAATTTTTAAAATATTATTGCAAAACACATTACTTTGAAATTTAATTCGTTTTTGTATCAATTTTGAAAATTAATTTAAATGTAGATTGTATTACAATTGTCTCGTATTCATAATTTATCTTTCAACATAATTTATTCATTTCTCATTTTATCAAAAATTGGCACTGTTTTTTAATCTCCTCATGTTTTTTTTGAATTTTACTAAATTCTTTTTTTTTTAAATTATATACATTATCGCAAATTTACAATTCCAAATCTACGAGTTGAAAAAGTTATGTCATTTAAGAGTTAGTAAGAAAGGAAAAAATTAATAATAAATATTAAATAATAAAAATAATAAAAAGTAATATTACATAAACATTAGGAAAGAATGATTCTTTTACATGTAAAGTAATAAAATGATTACTAAACGTCGGATGTTTATACAAATCTTTTTACGAATACAACTAAAGACATGAAAATTTATATTTTTATATATTATGTACATTTTGTGGATTTTTGCATCTTTAAATTTTTTCTAAAATAGAAAAAAGTCCACAATCTAATAATTAAACTGCAATATACATAGTAATTTTCTAATATTTCACATCAAAAATATTTTAATTTATTTTATTCATTATACTATCAAAAAACAATTATGTTTAATGCTTGACAATTGCTTCTTTCATTTGCAATTTATATTTAAAACATTTTTCAAATACGTAGTCAGAAAAACAATTTTAGTATTTCATTTTTCTTTAGTGATCTCACGAAACCGGTTATAAATGGTACCTACCATTAATCAAATTACAAGAAACGCCTATAAAAGGACTAGGTCCATTTGCATAAAATCAAACGTACCATTTTCTTTTATTTCAACTCAAAAGAAAGGAATTTACATCTGAAATTAAGGGTAGATTAAAGTAGACGAAAAGAATATATCTTTGAAATTAGAGGAGCGCTAGATTAAATGAAAAGAATATTCCATGAACACTCTGATGATATTAAGTTACAAAAAGAATTTGCCTCTGGTATTAATATACCTTCACGATTCTTCAAAAAATAAAATTTTTTAAAAGTCAAAAGTTTTTAAGAATATTTATATCTGTGAGTTTTATATTAATTATAATATATAAGATATTTGATGAAACAAAATTATTTTTGAAAATAAAAGATTCCAAAGTTTAACAATTAAATTACTTCGACACTTTTTTACATTAAAGTTGTCAATAAAAAAAAAAACATAACATATTTTCAAATATTCCAACGATATTTTTCTTAAAAATTTATTCTCTAACGCTATTTATAGTCTATATGTAAATTAATTCTTACATTAAAAATTTCTTAAATAAACAAAAAAATAAACACATACTAAATACTAGACATTAATGTTAATTATAAAATAAAAGCTAATTAAGCTAATAAAATAAAATAAAATTAATTTAGAAATTTATTTGGAACAAACAGTTAAAAATAGGACTGCTCGAATAATCCAGAAATTTAAAAAATAATAAATTGATCCTAATGTAAGGGAACGGAAAAAGCATAGCTTTAAAGTAGAAGTTTAAACTACAGACCAAATGTATTGGCCCATCAAGGCCATTTCTTCTCCTGTGCCATTTCGTTCCATTCTCATTACAGGAAGAAAAATCAAGAGAGCTTAGATATATATTATACAGGAAGAAAAGAATGAAAGAGAAGAAAAGAGAAAAGGAATGCAATGCGCAAAAACGACAATTCAAAGAAAAAATTCTTTTAAGACGTAAAACGAAGACAGTACTGCCGTTAAAATTTACTTTTACTGATCATGAGCAAAAGTAAAACTTCTAGTAGGAACGTGCAAGCAAATAGTCATTCATTATTATTCTAGCTTTAGAACTCGAATTTTAATTATTTAGAATAGTAGAATATTGAGCACACTTTCGTAAACCTAATATGAATTTACAAATAATTTTATGCGACATAATTTTACAAATAATAGGCGAAAAAAAGTTTTTCATATATAGTAAAGCTTCTCATATTCGAACCTCCATTATTCAAATACTTTAATATCCGTTAATATTTGTTAGTAATAGCGAATTTCCATTCGAATCACTATTCGAACAGAATATTTACTAGTAATGCTTTTTCTTGTAGACATGTTTTTCATAATTGCAAAGAAACTTACTAAAATATCAGATATAAGATTACTAAAAAAAAAAAAAAACCAACAACATTGATGAAATATAATATAAGAAATTATTTTTAATTCTGTCATGAATTAGTGTTATAAATAACGAAGGTATCTTAAATATAATTTTTGAATATATTGAAATAAACGAAAACGTATGTATCTTACGCTGAAAAAAGGCCTTCGACAATTCGAAATACAGATTTACAAATGTAAACCTATGGAATGTGTGGAAAAAAACTCAAATAATTCAATAACTACAAAAATATGTAACAGTCTAAACTATTGAAATAAACTGTTAATTTTCTCAATCTTCGTTTAAATAAATGTAATTTAAATATTGAAAAAACATGGCGATATATTGCCATGAGAACAAAGTCAGATTAAAGAGATATTCATATGCATTTGGAAGAACGAATACGATTAACTTTTAAATATGATATTTTCCCATATTTAATTAATCATTACAAAAATATCACAATTTATGTGCCAGAAAATTAAAAAGAAAATCAAAATAAGTATTCAAGCTATAGAGAACCTATATGTATTTTTTTATTTATGAAATTCGATTTTTCTCGAAAATAAAGGCTTCGATGAAAAAATTTTATTCTTTCTTTTTGCTTCGTTTCACGTAGAATCATCCTCTCTTCAATACCCGGACATTCTATAAATTTTTCAGTACATTGAGTATACTTTAGCAACTCTAAATGCCCTATTTGCATTTGAATCCTTTTGAGACAGATTTCTTTCTTTTGTCAATTAACGCAATTACGTAATAATTCTATATTTATTACTTCAAGAAATTTTGGTTTATACTATCAAGTTTTGGAAGCGGAGTACATATTTCAGAAATCTCAGTGGTAATTGGAAAACTATAAGAGCAAAATAATATTATTTATACACGCTGAGAGTTTATCTCCCAACACAGACTACATTTGGGACGTGTTTCAATAGTCTCGAAATTAAAGTCTGAAATTTTAAACATATGGAAATTACGACGTATCATCTTAAGAGTTTGAAGAAAATGCCATGAAATGTTCTGAAGGATGCACTTGAAACGTAAAAAAAAAAAAAAAAAAAAACATAAATCAAACTGTAAAGTACCGCATTAAGAATTCGAAATTTTTCGAAGCGCTTCGAGAAAAATCGTTCGCAGCCCAGTGATTATAGGTAGATTTGTTGTTGAATTAAATGCAGAGTTCAGTTACCTGTCGGAACCGTGGCTCCTCACTTTGCCTGGCAGTAGAGGCGGACCCGGGCCGCGCTGTGCCCGTGCCTGAGGCCCGCAGGGCGCAGCCAGTTTCCCGGCCGCGGCAGGGTCGTGGCACCCGTTACCCCCGATCCGAGGGCCGAGCCGTAGGTCCCCAGCGCTCCCAGCGTGCCCGTGGTGCCCTTCAACGTGGTCATGCCCACCGGCAGGCCTGCGCTCGCTCCGTTCGATCCGTACATCTGTTGCACTGGAATTCCGTAAAACACATCAGTCCCGCCATAGCACCTGCATCTCTTCCGATTTCGGTTCGAAATTTCTTTTGTTTCCTTTTTCATCTTTCATTTCATTTCTATTCTTCGTCACTCTGTTCGTCCTTTTGTTTTTAACAAAAGCGTCTCTCCGAATGCGTCGCAGACACTTTTATTTGAAATGAAAAGTACTTGAAATAGTAACTTGAGATACTATTTGAAAATGTGTTGTTTGAAAATTTGATGACAAGTACACTGAAATTATTTGTTTTTTAACGTACGAATGGGAATTGTTAATTGTTTAAGATGTATCGGTAATTATAATTTATAATAATATTATAATTAATATAATTTATAATAATATTATAATTAATATAATTTATAATAATATTATAATTAATATGATTTATAATAATATTATAATTAATACAATTTATAATAATGTTATAATTATATAATAATATTTCACGCTTTGTTGATATTCAAATAATATTTTATGATTACTATTTTAGGGGGAGATTAATTTAAAAAAACAAATATTGATAAATAATATTATATATATATATATATATATATATTCATAGGAAAACATTCACATATTCTATACCTTAATATTCTTTTTCACTATCACTTCAATAGAATATTTCTAATTATATTATCTGTTCTCAAAAAATCTTTCTATTTCATCAGTTCAACAAAATTTCTCTATCGAATGTAATTTAGAATAATAAAATGACAAAGAATTTAGAATCTTCTCTTTCCAAGAAAACATAGAGTATCTTTCAATAAACGAGTCTGTTCCCATTCCTCTCTCGTCAACAATTATATTTGTTTCAAACTGGAAAAATTAAATAACATGTGCCTTATGAAATAAAAAATAATATGAGAGTAATCTTGATTTAAATAACAAACATAATAAAGAATAATCTGAATATATTAATAGTTGTATTAAACAACGGATGTTTATATGTATATTGAAATTTTAAAATGCAAAAAGGAACTAAAAATACAAAATATATAATATACGGTACCGTGGTTATAAGATTTAATGACTCATATTCTTCAGTTTGGTTTCTTTCATCGTGTTCGTACGAACCTACAGTTTAATTACAAGCAACTTCGAGATTTTATTATTGGGATATTTATATTTATATAAATATTAAATAATATATTTTATATTTTATTATTAATATATTTTATATTTTATTATTAATATATTTTATATTTTATTATTAATATTATTAATATTATTAGTATATTTTATATTTTATTCTTAATATTATTAATATATTTTATATTTTAGTATTTATTATTTTACGGAATATTAATATCCTACGACACAAAGAAATATCCATCCAGCCTCATCGAACTCGGTGGAAAAAAAAAAGAAGAACCGCGTCTCGAGCACAAGGGAATCTGGGTCGAGCGTAATTTTTTCGAGACGAGAACCTTTCGACGAAAATGCGTCCAACGTGCCGTGACTTTCGGACGCTGCGCTGGGAGGAAACGCTCAGCGCGGTCAGATATATGCGCCGAACGTGACGAGGAAGAGGACCGGCGAACTTCCGCGAGTCCATACAAGTTTCAGACGCATATTCGTCATGTCCCTGGCGTTCATTGCTTTTGTTTAGTCGACACGGGACGCATCTGCCATTTTTATAGCTGGCGTCGCGCGGTGTGCGCCCTGCAAACTGCCGTTTCAAGGTGGCGCGACAATTGCGAAACGTGATTCAAAGGCGTTGAACGTACGACCTCCGCATCGTAATTCTCGCGAAATCGAATTGTCGCGGGTACAAAGGAGAGAAAAGGATTGGTAAGTTTGTATAACACTTTCGTAAAAAGTCGACGTGCGATCATTTCTTTCGGTATTGGGCTGTTAAACAAATGGCTATATTGAGCGAAAATAAATATAACTTTTTTATTTCTTTAAACGAGAAAAAATTTTTTTGTTTCAAGGTTTGTTTTATTTTAGTAATATTTTATTTTAGTAATTATTATATATTTATTATTATATAAGATTATAATATTATAAATTATTATTATATAAGAGTTTTGGTCAAGGTTTGTTTTATTTTAGTAAAATTATATATTTATTATTATATAAGATTATAATATTATAAATTATTATAAGATTATAATATTATAAATTATTATTATAAGATTATAATATTATAAATTATTATTATAAGATTATAATATTATAAATTATTATAAGATTATAATATTATAAATTATTATTATAAGATTATAATATTATAAATTATTATTATAAGATTATAATATTATAAATTATTATAAGATTATAATATTATAAATTATTATTATATAAGAGTTTTGGTCAAGGTTTGTTTTATTTTAGTAAAATTATATTTATTATTATATAAGATTATAATATTATAAATTATTATTATATACGATTATAATATAAATTATTATATAAGATTATAATATTATAAATTATTATTATATAATATTATAAATTATTATTATATAATATTATAAATTATTATTATATATATAATATTATAAATTATTATTATATGAGTTTTTTATTCTAGTAAAATTATGTTTTAGGAATAAAAATACGTATAAAAAACAATTTTACTGTTACCTTTTGGTTTAAAATTGAAAACTAATTTGTGAGTAAACTGGATAAGATGATTCACATTCTATTAATAATATTCACTTAATAAACGTAATTTTGAATGAGTCAACCCTCCGATATTTAGTACAAGACACACTATCAATTTAAGTATTTAAAACACTATATTTATTAGCACAAAATTGCTGACAAGGCATCTTATGACCTAAATGCAACAGTTTGACTTTTTAACATAATTTCGTGGTATAAAAAATGACTGTATTAAATATACAAATTTTAATATATATAAAATATATTTTATGTTACGTAAGTTGTGTGGATAAATAGTAATAAAATAAAATTGGAACATCAAATTTCTTTTAAATTACTATGTACTTTTTCTGCACGTGTGTAAATGCAAAAATTAATCAATTAAAAATTTATTTATTTAAACTTCTAATTGAACAATTTATAATGGTAAATTCTTATTAAGTTACACACGTTAAATCATAATTTCGTTAAAATTTTCAATTGCATTATTAATATCAATTAAGTTACCGATTTATGCACAGACGGTATATAGATGATATATAAAAAAAAAAATCAATCTATGTTATTAACAGAAATAAAAAATTTCACCGAGCCATTTTACTCCGATCTCTTCTAAATGTATTAAAAAATTTTCTTTATACTCGTAACTTTAACTCTTTGAGCGTTAATTCACACCAGAGTATTGTACAGATAATTTTATAATTAATAATAAAGTAATAATATTAAAGACTGAAGGAGAATAATATATTACAACATACTAAAGAAATATAATTCAAAATATGTTTAAAGGTGAATACATTTTCAATCTGCTGTGTATTTTTCAGTAGTTTTAAGTACTCAAAGAGTTAATACACATAGATAATTTTTCAATATAATCGTCATCCTTATTGTAATGCGAGTGTTTCTGTATATTTTCGTCATACACAACAAATTTACATGATCATCGTTGCAGCCCATCTTTTAAATCTTAAATTATCGTCTCTGTAAGTGCGTCGTTGTTTTAAAAAATTCTTTGAACTTTGCGAAAAGATAGTAATCAGATCAAGTACAGCATTGCTGTACTTTGACGGTGAATTTCTCTTGAATTAGCGTTTTCAGTATTTAAAAGGCATTTTTTTCGTCAAAAGCCGGGATTTTCAATTTTCATCGCCATTTTATACGTACGAAATACGATATTTATCTAAGTTTAAATAAGAAACTTGATATAGTTTATAAATTAATACACGAATATAAAACTATTATAATTAATCTTCGATAAACACGTTCGATTGTTTCATATATATGATGTCTATATATAAATTTAACGTAAAATATAGTACAAATCATATGTAAATTCTTCCATTCTGAGCAATTATAATACCAATTTACTGATCGTGGAATCTGCAATAAAGCAATGACGCGAATTCCATGACGAAATCGCTACAGCTGAATTTCAAGATACAAAGAAACTCGTTTCATATATTTTTATAGTTATTGCCTCCTCTTCGCAGTTTGGCAATACACGTATATTTTCACGTATCGTCACCTCTATATCATTGTGCCAGTCAATATTGGATATCGAGTCAGCATTTTTTTCTATTGTTATTCATGGTTTACGTATCTGGAGGAGAAGCTGGGTCACGACATTTTCATTGTCATTCTAGCATCTCCCGCTATCCGAACGCTTCAAAGCTTTGTGCATCGCGAATCGATCAAACCGTCGCGTCCTCGTTGTGATACAAAATGGGTTATCAATACCATATCCTTTTGAATTTCTGATGTGGCTTATCGGTGTGATTTAACGTTTATCTGTTTTTTTTTTTTTTTTTTTTTGAGTTTAATATTGCAGTTAGTCACGCAAGAACGTATTTAACTTCTTGTGCCACGCACGTCGAGAATTTCTTTGTTCCAAAATTGTACTATTTTTCTCAGTTTTAAGTAAAAATTTGAGTAAAACAAAATAGGCAAAACAAATAATACATTTATTACTACTTAATAATTTCTATCCAGTGATATGATACCGAGTTCAAAAGAAAAAGAAAGCGACGAACTATTGTATACGGTTCGGTCACTCGTTATGGTCCGCAATCAGTTGCACGAAAGTATTCGAACATTAATAAATTTCAGATAAAGAAGGTCTCAAGTCCAATTTTTTGATTTTCGAATATGTTGTAGAAGAGTGAAAGAAATTATATTTCTTAAAAAAAAATTTTTCAATTTTTCAATTTTACCAGTTTTACAAAACTTCTCCATCAGATGTAACTTTGAAAAGAAATGAGAAAAAATTTAGAATCATCTCTTTATCGTCAAAATATCCTGAATTTTACATTCACTGTGTTTCAATACTCGATACATACTGAGTTTCAATACATTAACACGTTCGTGGAAGTATTCGAATAGAAATATAGATAATTTTAGTAAATTTTTAACAAAGAGTGTCTCAACTCCAATTTTCTGATTTTCGGATATGCTGCAGAGATGTGTGTTCTGAGTAAAATGTATTTGACAGACATTTACTCAAATGTATGTAAGTGGTGAAAAATGAATATATCGAACTTTTTATGAATGTGTTATATATGTAAATATATATATATATATGTGTGTATTACATGAAACGTTATGAAATTTCTTAAACACCGTAATGAGACGACTGAAAATTTAATATAGTTTGAAACGAATCAAGAAATTATAAGACATTTAATCTATATTTTTCGTAGAAATTAATTACAACACACAAAAGTGTTTAACATTAAACCTATCGACAACTAAAGTATAAAACTCGAAAAAAAGAAAGATGCAGAAAAAACAATTAAAAAAAGTATTTTTCCTTTCCTTCCCTGTTTCTTCAAATTTTCATTTCAGAAACTAGCCAGTATTTCTATCAATAATTATCGAATTTTATAAAATACGAAGAAGTCTAGTTGATACAATTTTTTTTTCATCTCATCCCCTATCCTTTAAATTTTTATTTCAAAAATAAAACAATAAACAAATATATGACTAGACAAATAAATGTACAACTACCGAGTTCTACTGTGAAATCGATTAGAAAGAAAGAAAAAGGAGCGATTTTAGTAAAATTTCAATTTTATTTAGTCCTCCCATTTTTTCGTAGAACTGACAACGAAAGAATATGTTCATTTGTGAACTTCAGTCACAGTTCTTTGTTCCGTGCATGAACGTCCATCGTATCGTCGTTTCACAAATTCTCAGCTTCTTCTTTTTTTTTTTTCTTCTTTTTAAATAAGGACACGGGTTAACTCGATAAGCGTGAAACTATTTCGAGTTTATTCGAGATTGCTATTGACACGAGAATCCAACCCCGAAGCGGAGTGTTATCGACAAACTAAGTGCATGTTCTCGTTCAGCGGAAGGAAACTATTTAAAAAAACCAAGTACACGTCAGGAAACGCGTGCAAAGTGGTGGTGGTAAACGACGTTAAACTGGGTAAACTTCATTTATCGGAAACGTTCATTTTGCGCGACATCAGCCATGTGAAATACGATAATAACTTCCGTAAATTTTGCAACAGAAATTTAGAGACCTTTCGGTAATTATCACGAATGCGAACGTCTTTAACAATTTCAATGGGCTCGAAATATATTGTATTAGGTGACCATTTTGTAACCCTCACTTGGCCTTCATTTCGAAGACATTTGCAAAAGTATTTTTAATATTACGTATTTTTTTTTTAAGCTTTAATAAAAAACTAGAATTTATAATTAGTTGGTTTGAACATCTGTTTAGGATAATCTGACAGATACATCTTTAATTTCTGCAACATTGTCAATAGTTCGGGAATAATTTGAAAGAAGAAATGATTCTTAACGAAAAAAGTTGTCAAACTGAAGAAATAAAAAGAGAAAGTAACAGGATTCAAATACAGCTCAAAGATAACTCAAACATAGCCAAAAGCTAGAATCCAACTAAAAAGTTAGAGTCAAAAAAAAACAGTTCTTGCGAAGATTTTGAATACTAAAGCTGAGCGGCTACTACATTATACATGTAGTAATATAAACTATAATAGTAATATAATACTATTAATATAATAATATTACAGTACTATAATAATATAGTAATATAAACTATAATAGTAATATAATACTACTAATATAATAATATTACAATAATATATAACATTAATAATTACAGTATATACAATAATGTTACAGTAATATAATAATATAAACTATAATAGTAATATAATACTATTAATATAATAATATTACAGTACTATAATAATATAAGCTATAATAGTAATATAATACTACTAATATAATAATATTACAATAATATATAATATTAATAATTACAGTACATACAATAATATAATAATATAAACTATAATAGTAATATAATACTATTAATATAATAATATTACAATAATATATAATATTAATAATAATATATTATATTATTATATTATTATATTTATGACAATAATATAATACTAGTATAGTTAGAGAGTAGATCAAAGAAGACATTTTCGATTAATTTTCCAGATTCTTTAATTTAAAGAACTACGTTCCTTTACTTTTAAAATCGCTATTTATACACTCCTCGGGAATTATGTTCTTACTCATACTGAATACTCACAAAAATATTTGTATGCTTAAAAATCTATCTGAACAATCAAAATTATGCAATTCGTAAAAAAAATTAGTATTAGTAAAACGCAGAGGATGTACGTAATATATAAAAATATTTAAACTACGAAAATAGAATAATTGTTGCAATGTTTAGCGATAAATTTCTAACTAGGTTCTATTTCTTTTTAATCGTGCGCACGAAAATATATGAATGATAATTTCTGCAGCAGAGAAATTGTTCCTATACTCGTCAACAGCACTTTTGAAAATTCTTTTCATACGCCGTATCAACAATCGCACGTTTACTTTTAACCGATCGGAAACCGAAAACACGTTTTCACTCGCCATCCATGTTACCGAACGTTTTCCAACGAAAGTTTCAAATAGAATACCAAAATAACCAACGTGCACGGGAGATCGAGTTTTCCTGGTGGCTCGTTCTCGCGCGATTCGACTGTTTTTTAATCGCTAGAAAATCGGCCGATCGGCTGCGAAATCGGCGAGTCAATTTCCCCTCGAAAAATAGAAAGAAAAGAGAGAGAGAGAGAGAGAAGAAGAAATGACACGAAACACGTGGTCACGAGGAAGAGAGAAAAATGTCGAAAATGATTTTGCGATTCGCGCCGAAGTCGAGTTGACCGAGTAAATTTAGCGGCCGTCCTCGAAACACCGAGTATCGATTTGCACGGGCGCGGTGACACGGAGAACTAATTACTTTCGCGTTTCCGTCGCTCCTCGATTTTTATTTCGATGGGCCCCCGTTGTAAATGTTCACTGGGATGGGCTCGTGGATACGCCATCGAGGGTCGATGATCGACGAGCGTTTCATTGCACCGCTTCTTCGTCGGAGTGCATTTTTTCTCGTTTCGTTTTCGCTTTTCCCTCCCGTTCTTTTTTTTTCTTTTTTCTTTCTTTTTTTTTTGGGAGAGAGAAGGGGGGAGGGGCTTGCCGGAGAAATGAAAATCGATTTAACGTAAAATGCGTTTGGATGTTCTGTTATGGGTTATTCGTCGTGCAAGTTTTTTTGCCCGAAAATACCCTATTTTGGAACTGCCTCTTTATTGTCCTATCGTCGGGGTAATTCTCTTTCTAAATTCGAAATTTTCGAGTATTTTATTCGTACGAGTGAAGAACTTTTTTTCTAATTTTATTTTACCTAGAGTTGCAACAAAAGCGAAAGTTATTAACGACTGAAACCAAATTTAATATTATAATATTATACTCTCTGCATTATATTATAATATTAAACATTAAATATTACATTTAATATTATAATAATATTATTATAATATTATAATAATATTGTAATATTATTACGAGTGAAGAACTTTTTTTTAATTTTATTTTACCTAGAGTTTCAACAAAAGCTAAAGTTATTAACGATTGAAACCAAATTTAATATTATAATATTATACTGCATTATATTAAATTTAATATTATTACGAGTGAAGAACTATTTTTTAATTTTATTTTACCTAGAGTTTCAACAAAAGCGAAAGTTATTAACGACTGAAACCAAATTTAATATTATAATATTATACTGCATTATATTAAATTTAATATTATTACGAGTGAAGAACTATTTTTTAATTTTATTTTACCTAGAGTTTCAACAAAAGCGAAAGTTATTAACGACTGAAACCAAATTTAATATTATAATATTATACTGCATTATATTAAATTTAATATTATTACGAGTGAAGAACTATTTTTTAATTTTATTTTAGCTAGAGTTGCAGCAAAAGCTAAAGTTATTAACGACTGAAACCAAATTTAATATTATAATATTATACTCCCTGCATTATATTATAATATTAAATATTAAATATTATAATAATATTATTATAATATTGTAATATTATTACGAGTGAAGAACTTTTTTTTAATTTTATTTTACCTAGAGTTGCAACAAAAGCTAAAGTTATTAACGACTGAAACCAAATTTAATATTATAATATTATACTCTCTGCATTATATTATAATATTAAATATTAAATATTATAATAATATTATTATAATAATATTGTAATATTATTACGAGTGAAGAACTTTTTTTTAATTTTATTTTACCTAGAGTTGCAACAAAAGCTAAAGTTATAAAGTTAACGACTGAAACCAAATTTAATATTATAATATTATACTGCATTATATTATAATATTAAATATTAAATATTACATTTAATATTATAATAATACTGTAATAATATAAATTTAATAGTATAATATTATACTGTATTATATTGTAGTATTATAATATTATAGTATTGTATTACTGATGTAGAGATGTCGTAAAAAATAATTTTCACGAATTGTTAAAAATTCCGATAATTATACAGAAATTCATCGAAATTGATACATTGCACTTAATATCGAATTTGCTTTTGATTTGGTTAAATACATTGCTGACGTCAATGAAGACATGCTTGATTGACAAGAGGAATAAGGGAGCTTGATATCTTACAAAAGATTTACCAAAAATCTTTCTAAAGGTTAGGAAATCTATTTCTCTCTGGTATTCTTTTATGAAACATTTCTATCACTCTATTATTGGAGATGGAATCAATGGCAACTATCTGAATAAAGTGAATATGTATGCTCTGATATACCGATTTATTGCTCTTCAAAAATAGAATACAATACAGGAACTAGTAATATAAAATGTCAGTATTTCAAATTATGTCAAAGAACATTCTATTAAAAAACGTTAGTATACCATAAAATTTAATTTAATTTAACTATTTTCAACATTAAGAATATTATATATAATCTTGTATAAAATTTCAATTTATTTGCATCTCGACAGTTTGCTGTTTAAAAATTTAATGTAAAACTTTTGCACAAATCTTCATATAAAGTATTATTGATCTTCGCATATTATTTTCAAACATAAAATATTATCCGATAATATCAACGAAAAGAACAATACTTTAAGGCATTTTGTATTGTATATAATTCAATGTAAAAAAATATTTTTGCTAATACCTCAGTAATTATGTATTTTAGACCCTATTTGGTGTGATACTTTTTTATGTAGAATTCAACGCTTCGTCCGAATTCGAGGAAAAAATATTAACTATTCCATTTAAAAAATTGAAGGTGACCTTCCTATCTTGATAAAAAAGCGAAGTAACATAAAACTGATTCGAGTACCATATGTCCCCCTGGAAATCATGGCAATTTCCATCTGAAACATTTTTCGTACAACAAATATTTTATGAGTTATTTGAGATCGTCATGTTACGAGACCCTGTATATGGTTCGGTCACTCGTTATGGTCCGCGAGCCAGTTGTCAGCGCAAGGGGTTAATTCACTATCCGATTAATAGCAGTAACAATAAATATACATGGTGAGTCTCGTAACGTAACGACATCAAATAACTCATAAAATACTTGTTGTACGAAAAAATATTTCATGGCTTCCAGCGGGACATATGGTAATCAGTTTTATGTTATCTCTTTTTTTATCAAGATTTGTAGGTCACTTTCAATTTTTTAAATGGAACAGTTAATATTTCTTCCTGAATTCGGATAAAGCGTTGAAAAAAGTATTGAGATTAGCGGTATTTTTAAAATTTTAGCGGTGTAATTTGAAAAAATATTTTTGCTAAGTATCTCAGGTACCGTGTATTTTAGGCGCTATCTATAATACTTTTTAATGTAGGTATAATACTTTTTTATGTAGAGTTCAACGCTAAATATTAACTGTTCCATTTAACAAATTGAAGGTGACCTTCACAACTTGATAAAAAAGCAAAATAACATGAAACATAATTACAGTATTATATGTCCCCCTAAAAGCCATGCAACATTTTTTCGCACAACAAATATTTTAATTATTTGAGTTATTTGATGTCGTCACATTACTCACTCTGTATTTAAGCGTCGCAAGAACGAAACTTTCGAAATAGTCATGCGAAATAATCGTCGCATAATAGAGCAAGATTCTGGAAAGTTCGGTGCAATTTCACCTACTTTCACTCCATCTCGGTATCATCACGCGATTTCGAGGTTCATAGCAGCTTTGTGCAGCTACTGCTGGTAGCGTAAATTAAAAATGCCACCTGGTTGTTCACCAGAGGGCTGAAAGGAAACCGGCATGGTTGCCACGCGGAGATTATTAGTCGGGATAAACTGTCTGAGACCAGACGTGAAATACAACGCGTTCAAATAGTACGGAAGCGCGCCGACTAAGTCCGGCAATCTCTCAAGTTTGCAAACATGCAGACACGTTCGTTTAATTTTCCTTTAGGATTCGACAACTCCCGGGAACGTGCATACGTACATACGTACGTTTCGAGTCGGTGTGAAAGCCTGAGAGACGCGGAGAGCCACCTCATGATAAGAGGAACCGTGTAAAGAGTAGCACGTTTTGCGGTCGATACGTTAAATTTTAAAGATAGACACATGTCGCTACTTTCGATTGTTGTTCTTGAGGTGTAAATTAGAATCAGCGCGAAATTTGGAATAATTTGAAATGGCAAATGAACTGTATTGTTAAAAGGATCATCGGGTAAATTTTATTTCATGTAAAAGTAAAAAGGGGACAATTTGAAATAACGAACCATTTTAACATGTTTATGATTCATTGTTTCCATTTTGGAAGACAACTTCGAGAAAGTAATTTCTTTAATCTTGGGTTTCAAATCAAATGGATCATTTGCAATTTAATATTTCGTTATTGCAATGTAATATTTATTATATATGTATCACATATTATTAATATAATAAGATTGTAGGCACATTAAACTAATACAAAATAAATAAAGTTGGACAAAATAAATTCGATTTATACTGCGACACATTTGTTTATTAAAACGTTAAAACTACCAAAGTGGCCAAGAAGAATTCATAATTTTTGTTAAAAATTTTATAGATGAAAAACAGTATATTTTTAGAGATTTAAATGAGTTTTTGAAAAATGTATAAAATAAAAATAAAAGCTTGCGTTTACTCCATTACTTTCTGTTTCTCTTTTTTACAATATCTCTGATGAAAATTTTATTCTTTAATCATCGATAGTTCCAAGTAACATAACTACTGTCATATAAATTTGTTTTTTCATAATTTTCAAATAAAACATGACAAACTTGTGTTCGTAATTTATTTTTTAATAAGTATTTCAAATACGTATTTAAAATATAAGACTAAAATATTTCATTTTACGTTTCAGATTATTGAAATAAAAATATTTCAGTTGCCGAAATGTTATCTCCTACTTAATACACTATTTCATTGAACTGTATAACATCTGATATTTTGAAATTTAAAATTTTCTTCAAACTTTTTCCAATTCGATTAGAATATAATGCAAATATATAGACTGTAATATAAATTCATATTTTTAAGAATATAATTTAAGAAAGTAAACCTAGAAATAGAAAATTGTTTCCTTACTAATCATAAGTATTATAAAATGTATTATATTTTCTGTACTTTTTGGTATTGCACTCTATGCAATTTCCTGTAAATCTTTAAAAGTTTCTATAAAAGCATAAAAATCGACAGTCTACTAATGATGAAGACAGTGTCGAAGAAAGATGAAATTTAGCTGTAAAAATAGTACTATGTACAATTACACTAGTTAGTAATTTAGAAAATATTATTCATACCTACAAAAAAATGAAATCATACATTCTTCATCATATTATTATTCAAATATCAAACTTTCTTTTAATTACTAAAAAATATAAATACGTTTTCAATAATGTTTCCTGCATTTTCGATATAATTCAGACATGTTTATCATAATCTGATACAATGTAGTAATTAGTACAGGTTATTAAATAATTTCTGACTGTCTTGCTGCGTCGTATTTCTGTTAAAATTGTGCGAGTATCGAACACATTCTGCCAGGCAGGAAGCCAATATTTCAACCAGGTGCACGTATTTCAATCACTGCAATCAACCAATATTTGTGTTTTACAGCATGTACCAGTAGATGTTTATTTTGAAAGCCTGATATAATTAAGTCACGTTCAATTCGAGAAGCTTGCTAGACAAATGTGATAGTTTTTAACAAATTGAATAAAAATAAATATCGAGATGTTTGTAATCAATGGGTATTACACACTGTATATACATTTCTAGGAAATTTAAATATATAAAAAATAATAAAAGTGTATAAAATGTTCGTTACAAATACTATTTACGTTTGTATAAAAAGATTCATAATCTAATAATTAAATTATTAATTTTCTACTACTGCTAAAATGGAAGTTTCGTGTTTCAAAGTGAAATCAGGTAGATCGTTCTTTTTACGAAATTAACCGCTTGCGCTGGCAGCTGATTGCGGACCATAACGAGTGACCGAACCGTATACAATAATTCGTCGCTTTCTTTTTCTTTTGAACTCGGTATGACATCACTGGATAGAAATTATCGAGTAATAATAAATTTACTGTTTATCGTTTTGTCTGGGTTATACTTAAATATACTGAAAACTGAGAAAATATTGCAATTTTTGGATAAAAACTAACAAAAAACAAATCATTGACTTAATGGTGCTTTTTACATTATTATGAAATATATTAATCAATTTATTATGAAATAACCGCGGTAACTATACGTTTCTTTAGCACAAAATGAAAGAGAATTGTGTTTTTCATATTATTATGAAATATATTAATCAATTTCACATTATTATGAAATATATTAATCAATTTATTATGAAATAACCGCGGTGAAGGATCAAATTTCTTTTTGGAAGGCAAAACATATAATTAAAGATGTGAGATCGAAAATGAGAGCTGTCTTCTTATTGGGTGGTGCAATTTCTTCAACTTACAAAGAATTATTTATTTGTGATAATTACTGTAAATGCAAAGAAAAAATATATATATATATAAAAAAAAAGAAAAAAATATAAAATTGGCTCGCACGAGAACGAGAACTGCAAAGTATCTCGGCCTGTTTGTCGTGCCGATTACCGTAATTTCACGGACACGCTTTCCTCTTAGGCTATCGTGTGTTAATTAACCGTAGACAGCGCCGGTCGATAAATAAATTTCACGCGAAACAATCGCCGTCGGAGGCAGTGGCGCGCGATCGATTATCGTTATTGTCCACGTGTGTACGAACAGCGAATAACAATTATTTGAAGCGGTGGGCGGGCCGACGCGCAATTACGAGTAAGCTCATTAACGGCGAAGCGCTCATTATCCGATTGCCCGATATCTATCATAAGCTTTACACTTGCTTCTCGTTACTCTATTAAATTTTCATAAACTATCCGCCTGCGGATTATGTTCCCCGGACGCGGCCGGCCAGAAAATAAACCGCCTTGTGTGCAGTATGGCCACCGAGTCACAAGCTGACTCTTGAATGGGAGAGAAATGGTAATTATTTACATTAGAAAAGGAACATATCACTGGTTTTAGTTCACTTGAAGTGCGTCTGTGTCTTGTTTTATACACGGTGCTTTTTTTTTAAATTTACAATTAAATATTATTAATTGCGTTACAATTTATATATGTTTTTTTTTGCATTTACATTACACTTACATTACAGTTTACATTTTATATATTTCTAACACATTATATTTTATATATTTTTAAGTATTACATTTTATATAATTTTTATATTTTTAAACATTAGATTTTATATATATTTTTAAGTATTATATATATATTTTATACATATTTTTAAGTACTATACATATATTTTTTTTAATTATATAGTACTTTTTTTAATTATAAGTATTACATTTTATATATATCTATATATTTTTTTTTATATATATATCTATATATATTTTTTTTTTAAGTATTACATTTTATCTACATTTATACATATATTTACAATTTATTTATAAGTATTTACAATTAAGTATAATTTACAATTACACGGTTTCTTTCATATTTTCGTTTTATTTATAGTTACACGATAAAACAATATAATCAAAGATAAAACGATACATACGTACCAGCTTTCAACGATAGTTTAGTATTTGAGGAGTATTAAGAACATTATGTGTCGAACATATGGCAGTTGATGAAGAAGTCTTGGCACGAAAAATATTGATGAAGATATTTCATTCTATGTAAATTTAATTGAAGAACTACAGTCAGCTGATAAACGAAATTTGCAGAATTTTCTAAATCATGAGATCATGAATCACAAGGCATTATTGCCAAACCACAAAGATATAACGTCTAACTAACGTTAACATTGGATTATGTATTGCAGAACGTTTGTTATAGTTTCCAAAGTCTCGTTATATTATTATTCCTGTTTACATTTTGGGTAAGAATGGCCAAACTTTGTCATGATAACAAAACCGAGTATACTGACTTTATAATAAATGCATAATTATTTTCAAGTGTATGCCTCTCATTTAAAAAGTCTCTAATAAAATTTAAAAAAGAAAACACCACAGATTTCAAATAGCTGCTCAATGGGATTAAAATATTCTAAAATTAATCTTAGACAATCCTGTATTTATTCTACAGTCAAACTAATCTCATTTATTGAGAAATGATTTGTTTATTGATTTTTAAACGTGGAACATATCCATTTGTTAATAAACTGATTAAAAATGACTAAAGTTAAAGAAAAAAGTGACTAAAAAGTTGATGTTAGATATCAAGAGATAATACAGAATCATTTGAGACTTGTCATTTTTATAAACTGCAAACTTCTGCTAGAAGTTCCTTCCTGCAGGCAACCCGCTTTCATCATTCGTACAAATGCTGCCAAGTAAAGGAGACGTCCAGTGTGTATCACTTATTTGCATATTCGAGTTTATTATTAATTGTATCTGAAATGATTTGAACGGATTTGGATACCGTAATTCGAGTATTAATACAAGCTCATTTGATAACAAATGAAATAATCAGAATGTACATATAAGAAGGTCTTAGAAGCTAGTAGGTCATTTTGTCGTACAAGTATGTATATTTTTCTTGTCAAAATCTTCAGTGCAAGAAACAGTTTAGTTATAACATCGTAATAATTAGACCATAGATTTTTATGCAAATTTTCTTTGCGGTTTCTGAAAATGTAATTAAAATACTAGAACTTCGGTAAATTTTAAGTAAATTAATATTATAGTATTTTAAACATTATATTATTTACATTTAATTAAAATTTTTTTGTAGTTTTTGAAAATGTAATTAAAATATTAGAATTTCGGTAAATTTTAAATAAATTAATATTATAATATTTTAAACATTATATTATATTACATTTAATTAGAATTTTTTTTGTAGTTTTTGAAAATGTAATTAAAATATTAGAACTTCGGTAAATTTTAAGTAAATTAATATCATAGTATTTTAAACATTATATTATATTAACATTTAATTATATTTATATAATTTACTAATAATAATAATTATATTATATTTAATTACATTCATGTAATTTATTAATAATTATTATTATATTATATTTAATTATATTATAGTATTTTAAAATATTTAAGAAAGTAAATTTTATCCGTGTAAATCAAAGGACGGATGTATTTTTTTATCTTTGAAACTAAATTTTCCAAAAATGTGTGAATATTCATAGTCTAATTATAACTGTGCAAGACTTGTTGTTCATTCTATTACTTTTTGTCAAATAAATTTGCGTTACGGATTACTTGAAATCATCGACATATTCTTTCCTACTAAAAATATTGAAACAACTTGAAAAAGTAGATTTTTTTAAAAATCATCATCTTGTAAAAGAATTATTACTTCCATGCTACGATCATCATCGTACAAAGTTTCTTTATATCTCTCAAAATAGATGTTCACGGTGAGCAAGTTGTTGCTCTACCCTCTCAATAATTACTATAATAAAAATGTATAAAATATACAAAGTAAAATAAAGTAACTAAAAGTAAAGTAACTGTTATGATATTCGGTTCAATTTCATTTCATAAATTTCTACATAGACCATATATTCCTTCAAATATATAATTTAATAATTCAATAAAATTCTCACTTTTTTCTTTAATATCTCACGACGCATTTTAATTTTACATTCATTAAGAAGCACGCCGATCTGAGCACTCCCTACTCTCTTTTCACGACTCGTGCTATTCATGGTATTTACTCGCGGTGGAGGCTACGTATAAAAGACGAGAGAGGATCGTGTCAGTAGAATACGTGTGCTGAGTTGACGATGACAGGCCTCGGTAAGAGTTCGTGTTCAAGCGTTCAAAAATGTGTTTTACTGATATTTTTATTGTTAGTGGCTGTCCATGTAATAGGACAAGGTGAGAAGTTTATTCGAAAAGAATTACTTTCCATTTAATACCACGGGTTATTAATTTTACATAACTCTGGTGTGTGTGTGTGTGTGTGTGTGTGTGTGTCAACAAATAAAATTTTCACGCTTGTTTGATACCTAGAAAACTTAATAATTAATTATTCTTAATTAAGTAACTTAATAATTAATTATTCTTAATTAAATAACTTAATAATTAATTATTCTTAATTAAAATATATATACATATATAATAATTAATTATATATGTATATATATAAAATTACGTTTTGTTAATTATTCTTAATTAAGATATATACAGTGGGGTGCAAAATTGAGTCAAAAGTTTATTTACATGTTTTTTATTTAACAATAAAAAATATTTCTCTTAAAAATTTTTATCATTGACTCAATTTTGCATCCCACTGTATATACATATATAATAATTAGGATAAACAACGTTCTATTAAAAAGATCTATTATCCTATTGTTATATATAATTAAATTTATTAAATGTTGTTTCTTCACCAGTGAATTAAAACAATATTAAAATATAATTTTCTCCTTAAAGGACATAAAGTTCTTTAGCTGTATTTTCCTCTTATTCTTCTATTGTTCTGTTAATCGCATGCGTCACTCGGCGCTCATGTTCTGTTCGCTTCGCTGCTTTTCGTTTTCGTAAATTGAAAAAAAAATTTCGTAAATTTCTCGCGATTATTTCGCTCATTTTGGGTTCAGAACTGGTTTCTAAAGAGAACTGCGATAAAACAAAGTGTCCCGGTCCATTGAGACACTATAAGGGGCTCGGTTGTACACCTATCTACGCGAATCCCAATGACTGTTGCGCGAAGGCATACGAGTGCAGTCACCTGGACAATTTGTCACCGAATAAATGCTACGTGAATGGTCACGAGTACAATATCGGGCAGATGCTGAAGCCCGAGGACAGTAATCGTTGTGACTTGAATTGCACGTGTACACACTACGACGATGGGTAAATAAGCTTCATTGATTATAACTACTATTAACAATAGTTTGACACATACTCGTAAATTCAAATTAAATCCTACCAAGACTCGTATAATTTTATTCAGAAAATATAATGGATATCATTTTTATCATTTGTTAAGCAATTCCGAAAATTCATAGCGTTTTTTACAGTACACTGTTACTGTATATTTCATCGTTAATAAATATAGTCTAGAAAATAGCTATATTGAAGATTATTAAATAAATTAACAATAAAGCATTCTTTTAAGTAACTTAATCTATTAGGTTTATCATTTTAAGTGTTTTATTATTTTATTATTCTTTACCGTAATTTTATTATTTTATCATTTTAGTGTTATATATTGTTTTATTATTATTATTATATATTATTTTATCATTTTATTGTTATATCATTATTTTTTATTTTCGTGTATCTCGGGACACAAATTAATTTTTTCTTCGTTTTTTCTTCTTTCTTTGTTTGACACATACTCGTAAATTCAAATTAAATCCTACACCCAAGATTCGTATTATAATTTTATTCAGAAAATAATGGGTATCATTCTTATCATTTGTTAAGCAATAGCATAGCGTTTTTTATAGTATACTGTTACTGTATATTTCATCGTTAATAAATATAGTGTAGAAAATAGCTATATTGAAGATTATTAAATAAATTAACAATAAAGCAGTCTTTTAAGTAACTTAATCTATTAGGTTTATCATTTTAAGTGTTTTATTATTTTATTATTCTTAACCGTAATTTTATTATTTTATCATTTTAGTGTTATATATTGTTTTATTATTATTATATATTATTTTATCATTGTTATATCATTATTTTTTATTTTCGTGTACCTCGGGACACAACTTAATTTTTTCTTAAATACTTGTTTATTGTTTTCAAATATATTTTTAGGTTGAAAATATAATTGAACAATGAAGAGATCATTAGAAAATGTTATTTGACATGATTAAAGCTCTACTAATTCATAAGAGGAATGTACTATTTGTTAAAACTTGAAACGAAATATTTAATAATCTTTTTAAATATTTAAAAGATAAATTTTAATTATCTTTCGCAGAACTAGTTATAATAACAATAAATTTTATCATAGGTTATTCAAAATTTGCCATTTGGTTTTTAATATAACCAAAATAAGAAATTATTTTTAAATATTGCAATAATAATTTCGTTTTGCAATTTTTAATTATTTTAATGAGGAATATAATTAAAGAATGTATATTAAATATACATACATGATATATTAATAGAAAAAGAAATTAATTTTACTGAATTAAAATACATCTTAATAAAGCCAATCAATTTTACATAATCCAATGCAATTTGATTGCTCAAAGTATATAAAATTAATTTAAAAAAAACGTTTTCATTGTGCGAACAGTGCCGGTTTCAATTGTTCGGGTGTGGAATATTGTCTACAAGAACAAAGTTGTCTGGAAAGAAAAATGCGTGGTCTTTGCTGTCGAGATCCAACTTGTGGTGAGTCAATAAATTAAAACTGTGATAAAATTAAATAATTTATATCGACATAATCAAAACATCTATATTTCTTATAGATTAAATCATAATTTTAAAAGTAGATACATGTAACTCAGTTTATATGCAAATGAAGCAAAATCTTTTTTTCTTTGAACAGTTCATTAGTATTTCACCATTAAACTGTCAACTGTTTGTTCAAATTTAAATTTTCATAGAATGAATGGAATTTGCGTAAAAAAAAAAAATCATTTTACGTTCCAAATATTACAGAGAATATTATGTTTTGAAAGATTTGTACAAAATAATAAATATCAACGGAATGTAATAGGATCAATTTTTTTTAGAAATGGTTTTCGATTCAAAAACCAAAATTAACTTCACCGAGACGTATCTTGACTTCTGATAAAAAGTTTTCCATCAAACGCAAGTATTCGAAAATATTGAAAAATATTGCAACATCCGAGACATGACGTATTATTGCATTTGTTTAAAATATAGTTAGTAGATATAAATAATGTAATTACTTGTCCTGATTTAGAAATTTACTTTTTTTAGGAATTAATCGTAAAATTGAATCAGCAAAAAGAAAATATTATTCTGGTTTAATATGAGATGGAATAATTGTAGGATTTGCAACTTTAAAATTATCTGGATCTCCTAATAAATAAGGATTTTGTAATAAATATAAAATTTATTATTTATATTAATAAATATAAAAATTAATAAAATAAAAAAATTGTAATTAAATCCTTAATTACAAAATATGGATGAAAAATGATTATTTTTTGAATGAATTGGATGATTCAGAAATATATAAAATTGTTAAATATAAAAATATATACTAAAGTTATAATAATTAGTGGTAGTAAAAATAAAATGAAATGAAAAAAATCGATTTAAAGTTTAATTATTAATAGAAAATCTTCCTCAAATTCATTCTACAATTACTTGAGTAGGCGATTGTTAAGGACGCGAAATGGTGTGTCGATCACTTTGATTATATCACTTGGTGTCAAAAGATCACCAACTAATGTGGGAACGAACAATTCTGACTTGAGTTGACGATGGATTCATTACTCAAGAAGTCTGGTTGCTTCCGTTTGATTCAGACAGCTAGTTTGAAGAATTAAGCTAACGACGGCTAAGTTCGATTTTTTTAGCTCAATAATGACTCAACACTGGCTGAAAATGATTTTAATTGACTGAGTAATCACGGACTTGTCCTACTACTGATCCTGGACTACACTGACTGCTAATTGAGTTGACTAATTAAACTGATGAATGATTTCTGAAAATTAAGTTAACTGACTCAAGTGAGTGATCAATGAATGCTAACTTCATTGCTGAAATGCTAACTGATTATGACTATGTGACTAATTCATTGATCGAATGATCACTAATTTGACTATTGATCTCTAATTACACTGACTGCTAATTGAGGTGACTGATTAAACTGATGAATGATTTCTAACAATTAAGTTAACTGACTGAAGTGAGTGATCAATGAATACTAACTTCATTGCTGAAATGCTAACCGACTGATTATGACTGTATGACCAATTCATTGATCGAATGATCACTGATTTGACTATTGATCTGTAACAGTGACTGCTAATTGAGTTGACTGATTAAACTGATGAATTTTTTCTGACAATTAAGTTAACTGACTGAACTGAGTGATTAATGAATGCTAACTGACTGATTATGACTGTGTGACTAATTTACTGATTGAATGATCACGGACTTGACTATTGATCCCAAATTACACTGACTGCTACCTCAGATGAACTGACTCACATACTGTTTTCTGACAACTGAATTAACTGATTGAACTGAGTGACCATTGATTTCACTGTCTGAATATGATTCTCGTGACTCACTGATTTGATTCATTGACTATGGATCCTTGATACTATTTACTAACTGAGTTACATTAGATGCTATCTAACTGATCATTAACAACTGATAACTAAACTCCTTAGTGTCCTCTTATGAGGAAATCTTCGATTTCCCCTCCAAACAAACTCTGAAAAATCGTGGAATATATCAAGAAAAACCAGAAGATATGGGAAAGAATTTTTCAGAGTTACTCGTTGCCACTCTCTGAGACTCGCGTTGAATGTCAGGTGTGGGGAATAATTCCATCATATTCTCGTTGCCTGCATGATACTTCCGCTTGGTTTATGACATGGCAATTACTGTTGTGCGGTAGGAACATCTCACACTTGAAACTAACTAAGATTACGGAGAATAAATTCTACGGTTCTAAATTCTTCAAATTATCCGCGCCTGATGAATGTGAAGGCTGGTAAATCTCTAATCCGACAAACTAACTCTGAAGCACGTCCATGTCATAAATGTACATTGGCCTTAACAGCGATTTTAATTAAACCTGCGAACATGAAAGATTTCTACGTTTCGACCGTAAACTTTTTGCCAGAGAAAGCTATTTTCTTCACTTGCAATATTGGAATTCGTAAAATCTTCTAACATGGGTGGAGTTTATTGTTTTCAATAGCAAAATTGGATTGAAAAATTAATGTAAAAGCCAATACGTAGCCAATACGAAACCAAGAACGTAAAAGCTGATAAAATTTAATGACGATTGCGTTTCTTTAGACCTGACAGAAATAGAGAAACAAGTTTGCAACGTTGATGGCGAAGTTTATCAAGGTGGAGAGACTTTCAGTCCAAAATCTAATCCAAAATTGGAGTGTTATTGCATGCCTGGATATACAGGTATAGTATATTATAAAAAAATTACATTATTAATTCTCGCACGGTGGATGTTATTCATTCGGATTCATTCGCAAGAAGAAGTTGCAATTTATGATAACGAAAGTGACATATTTTTGTTCGTTTATCAATGGATTCTTTTTTTCATTATGTAGTCATTAAAAATAGATGAATGTCTATAAATGCATGGAGGGCTCAGAAACGAATTAGAAATAATTTATATCATGTCAGTTGATCATAATAATATGGTCATTATAAAATGATTATTACAATATTATATCTAAATCGTTTTTAAATATATTTTTAATGGAATATGACTTCTAAACTCCTTGTATAATATTTATTGTCACAATTCATAAAATATATTTACTCAATTCTACGTTGCAATAATATACTAAACATATTTACTATATTTGTCTTCGTGCCTTAAAAAGAAGGGAAATACAATTATTATTTATAATTATTAATTATGGGCTTTTAATTATTTAATTATGAGCGAGCTCTTACGAAATAAATTCAGCATCCACCAAGTGTAGGTCAAATTATAATAGAATGGAATATCTTTAGAATAGCTCCACAATTAATTTGACAATGGGTAATATAAATTGTTCGTTTAGGTGAAAATATCGAGCCCTTCTGCGAAGAACTGAAACGTGAGACTTGCTCTCCTCTGTTTGAACAAGCTGCTCAAATTCGTCAAAAGTGTGCACCTGTGTATTATTTCCAGGATCCGCATGATTCTTGCGCTTTTGTTTATAGATGCCGTAAGTGAAAAACCCTGTGTTCTTTGGATCATCTTAATCCTTTTTTTAACTGGTTCGCGGACCATAACGAGTGACCGAACCGTATACAATAATTCGTCGCTTTCTTTTTCTTTCGAACTCGTCGGTATGATATCACTGGATAGAAATTATTACGAAGCAATAAACTTATCATCTGTTTTGCCTGAGTTACATGTAAATATACTTAAAACTGAGAAAATGTTGCAATCTGGGACGTCATTCCAGCGCAAGAAGTTAAATAAACGTTACTGGAAAGAGAATACTGATGGAATATAAGAAACCATTTTCAATTTCACGATGGAATTAACTTATGAGTGACGAAGGTATTTTAAATTTTTTCGCGTACCGATACTAAGAACGAAGTTCAATAATTCGAAGTACTTTTTCAAAAGAATATAATTCTATGTTACATGCTAGAGTTATGTAACTGAACAGTATTAAATATTGAAATAAATTGGCGATCTTCTTAATTTCAAAATTTACATCAACATGCGATTTAATATAAAAACAAGTGGTTGTTCTATTCGAAAATTGCATGAACTTTTGCCCTCTTATTAGTTGGGATGTTGAACAATAAATAACATAAACGGGTTCTAGGGCTTACTTCATAAACGATAGGTTATAATAATATAAGGGATTGTGAATAATAATATAATAATATAAGGGATTGTGAATAATAACATAATAATATAAGGGACTGTGAATAATAATATAATAATATAAGGGGTTGTGAATAATAATACAATACTATGAAGGAATGTGAATAATAATATAAGAAAATAAGGGATTGTGAATAATAATATAATAATATAAAGGAATGTGAATAATAATATAATAATATAAAGGATTGTCAATAATAATATAAGGGATTACTATGAAGAAATGAATAATAATATAACAATATAAGGGATTGTGAATAATAATATAATAATATAAAGGAATGTGAATATAATAATATAAGGGATCGTGAATAATGATACAATAATATAAAGGATTGTAAATAAAAATATAATAACGTAATAAGTAAATTTCTCTTGTAATGTCAGTTTTTAGACAAGGATTTATCGTTGACCTTGACCTACTTGGACAATTAGTTTAGATATTGTATTAATTTTCTCTAAAAAAATGCATTTTAAAAAATTAACTTCGTTTTCTTTACAGCGGTCGAAAGTGACATCGTTGTTCAAAAGGAGAGAGTCACATCGGATTCTAAGAAAGGTACGTGGTATAGTGAGGAGTGTTTTAATAATAGTATAATTTTTTATATTTCCTTATTCAAAATTCTCAGATTGACATTAATGGGGTTTATTGTTTCCATATTTTATTATTATTAATCTGCTTACAGAAGATTATGTTATGTTTATAATATTATAATATTATATTATATAACAGATTGTTATTAATCTGCTTATAATCAATTTGTTTTTCATATTAAGTTTTATGTGGAATTTTATGGTAAAACTTTTTGCATAGTTCCTTTAAACAAATATTTTATTATACTCATATATTATATTTTCATTATTAAAAGTACAGAAATCGGATAATTTTCTGGTTTTCTTCAATTTCGATCATTAAATACTTTTTCTTTACTTGATTTCTTTTCTCTAATTCTTTCAGAATTATAACGTGAAAAATTATTCAAAATATTAATTACAACGTATACGTTTCTCGAACACTCTCATTCCTTATATTTCATTGAAATACATCATATGCTAGTGTTTTTCATTAGTAATTATTACAGAAACAAAATATACGAAATCTATTATTTTGATGAACTTGATAGTTACAATAATAACCACTAAACGAAATTCATTCAAATATAATAATATATTAATAATAAAACTTGTTTCAAAAATTATAAAATTTTTCAAAAATTTTGAAAAGTTATAAAAAATATATTATATAATAATAACAATAATAATAAATATTGTATAATATAATAATAAATATTATAAAAGTTTTCACCAAATAATTTCATACTGTTAACCAATAAACTTTGCGTAGAAAAGACTGCAATAATATGCAAACCAATAAATATCAATTTATAGATATAGTTATACATATTTATAGAAACAAAAATAGTTTAATTAATTTCAAAGTATCAGTGACTGATCTATCATTGTAAATTCTCCTAGAAAACAAGGTAGTTAATGATGGTAATTCTATCACATTGATTTTGCAGGAAACAAAACGTGCCAGTATGGTAATCTTACGCTGAATATAGGCGACGAGTTGAATCAAGTACAAACTGACATTTTCTCTGCCAATGTAAAATGTGTGTGCGAGGTGCCTCCGATTGTCACATGCCAGAGAAAACAAGAAGCTACTCAATTGTCATCAAAAGAAAGGTTCTAATAATCTCTGTTTAATTCGACCATTCCTTAACCATTTGAATTCGATTTGTCTGTTTTTGAATGTTGTTGCAAGTCCAGTTGTATTTATTTTAAGGTAAATTAGGTAAATTAACAAAGGTAAAATTCAATATTTTTTAATTAATTAACTAATTTATTGTCATTATTATATATATATATTTTTATGACTTTTCAAAATTTTTTAAACAATTTTATAATTTTTAAAACAAGTTTTATTTTAAGCAAACAAATTTTTATTATCACCTCCAAAGTAATATATGAGTTCAAAGGGTTAAATATATTCAAGTATTTTTAATGTAATAATATATATTATTAATAATAATGTAATGTAAATAATGTAAATATATATTATTGTGTTCGAGAAAATTTGTAGAATCTACTATGTGAGAAATTTTTGTATAACTTTAAGCATTTAAATTGAAATATTTCGCAATTTGTTTTTTCAAAAACTGAGAGATGGCAAAGAAAAACAGTTTTTATATTCGTATCCGGAGCATACAACTTTACACGAATCAGATATTGGACGTTAAAGTGTAGAAAAAGAAAGTTGAATAGCACTGAGGTCATTGATAAAGTAATATTTATTAACGACGTAGCTTATGAGTCAACTATAGATAATAGAAAAAAAATGAACAATGGAAAGAAACAATTTATTATATCTTATTCGACGACATGCAACTTCGATACGGAATTGTAATTTTTATAATGATTCATGTTATTACTACGAAAAGTTTCCAGACAATTGTGAAAATTATATGACTTTTTAATACAAGTGCGTTTGACCAAAATATGAAAAATATATTATACAGAATATTTACAATTCGGACACTAAATTTGATAAATATTTTACTTTATGGAAAATATTTGATTATTTTTGGATATTTATTTAACTACTCCATAAACACGTCGTGAAAAAATTCACTTGGACCCATTTTAAAACGTGAAGTTTCTATGTTCACTTCAATCTTTGGTTCATTCTTTTCAAAAATGCTTTACCATTTTTCCACACTTTCTTTTTTTTTTTAAATACAGCAAATTTAAACACCTCTAAAAACATTTCATTCACAATTGAAATTACTATGAATTGAAAACTGAAACCCTTTTTTTACAAAGACCGTGACACGTGAAATTAAATATTTTAAGAAAAATATGTAAGATAATATAGTATTTTCAAAAAAAAGAAATAAAGAAATACCATTCAATTTTATTGTTAATATTTATTACTATAAAATGGATAATAATAATCAATAAATATGAAAATAATTATACTTATTGTTATACTTATTGTTATTATACATAGATGTAGATAAATAATCATAAGCTTCTGCCATGCTCATAAAATAAATAGATATCAGAAAGAAAAAGCCACTCGCGATACGTGACATTGATTTTCTTTCATTTCACGTACAGACATAATGATTAGAATACTAATATTAGCTCGTGATTGTCATTTAAATGTACAAGGTTTTTTATAAAAAGAAATGTTGGAAATAAAAGCTTTAAAAGTAACAATAAAATTGTTTTCAATGACTTTTGATCAAATGAATCAATAATTTGATACAAGCGTGCAATACTAATTATATTTAATATAAATATATTTCCGTACAAAATTTATGCTTCTTTGTAGGATGCCAAAAAGTAATTAAATTATACATTACAATAAATAATATTTATAGCTAGTAACATTAACATTAACATAATAGTTATTTATAAAATGTGACGTTGCTATTTAATTACATAGAGGGGAATTAAATCTAATTAAATATCGTAGAAGTATGTTTGTCTAGTATGTTTTTCGTGTGCATCATCCATTTGATGTATAATATTTCACGTGAAAAGATAAAAATAATAAAAAGACGTAGATCATTTTTTTTCTTGTTTGATAAGAACTAGACTGCGAATGTCTATATAATATCATATTCTTAGAAATCTAATAAAATAAAAAAAGACAAATAAAAATTTATTTCACGCATCAAATTTATATTAATTGTTATAATTTTATATGCTATATGTATTCTGTGCATTTTCGTAGTTTTAAATTTCTTGCAGTTTTAAACACATAATACAGATACATTTTATAATAATAATATAAGTTTACTCTATATATTATATTCGTACTCGTACTTATAATGTGTAAATACAATCAGAAGGCAAGTACAATGTGAGGTAAAGCAATAAATAAATTTAATATCATCGAATAATAACATATCTTTCTCGTACAAAAGCCAGATAGATAAATATCAATATTATAGTTTATAGTTTACAGTTTACATTGCGATAAGAAAGTAAGAATTAAAAATATCGTATAAAAATGATAACTGAAAAAATTTTTTAAATTTGAGAGAGAGAGAAAAAAATGGAGATCTCATATCTGTGAAACCATTCAGAAAGTTTTAATCATTTATATACATATGTTGTGGTTAACGTGATATGAAATGCTGCGGTACACCACGTTTGAAATGGTGTTCAAAAATAAATTACATTTCTTTCTTTAAAAAAAAAAAACAGATTCTATTTCCTAGAAAAAAGTAGAAAATAATATACAACACACATAAAGGTAAAAAAATAATATACAACATAATTTATTATAGAATGACGATGCGAAACGATGCAGTGCGCTACGTTTGAGATAGTATTTAAAAACAATTTATCCTTCTTTTTCTTCCTAAAAAAATAGATCTTACTTTTCACAAACGATGTTGTTGAATCATAAGTAGGTTGCGCATTTTCATAAAATTATGAAAAATTTGAGAATCCGATGCATCAATTAAATATAATTTGCAAAAATATATAAAATATAGACAAAGTATACTTATAAGCTCGATTTCTTTATTTGCACTTATAAAAATATGAGTTTGCATAAAAATCCACTCATAACTATAAAATTAGCATAACAATATTTTTTTATTATTCAAAGATTGACTTGATAATAATAACAATAAAATGATAGTTCAGACCTCTAAAAGCATCGTTGTGTTCAAATGATTGTATTTGACAAAATTTATTTTATTTTGTATTTTATGAAAATGTAACAAAATTAACGTCTAAATTTAATAATTATCAGAATTAAAAGATCTAAATTTAATATACTCTGAACAATTTATATTATTATGATTACCAATGATTTAATGATACTAGTTAAACAAATAAATATACTTTTGTTACATGTATCTATTCAATTTCTTCACTTTTGTTATCTTTTACGATTTTCACGTTTATTATAACTATTCTTCTTATATTATTTAGAAAGTGCGATCAAAACAATGAAAATATACTAAATATACGAAAGAACGAAAATCTTGTCATAAATGGGTCTCTTATATTAAGTATTAAAAATTGAATTCAACGTTATTCACAAAAAAACAGTAACGCGTTAAAATGTCGTATGCTTAAAATAATTAATTTACTTATTAGACGTTCAAAGAGGATAATATATTGAACTGATATATATACATTTTTAATTTGTTCAGTTGATATGAAGCTTCCAGACTTTTGGTTATTTTAATGAGCTCTCAAGTTCTCATTAATGCGAGCATTCTCACGTTAAAATTTATTTAAGCGTTGCATAATCTTAATAGGAAAGCTAGCGAACAAACATAGTCTACTAGTAAACAATTACAACGCGACAGTCTTTAGAAATGCAGAAGAAAGAACAATTTACTTATTCATGTATCAACGATTCTTTCGATGAAAATTATGCAACGCTGAATAAATTGCGTTGGCCGATTGTATATTTATTAACCTCTTATTAACAACATTACCCGATAATCATAACGTAGTTACAAAGTTTCCAAGCGGCCCTCGATCATCTTCAATCCGCAAGCAATCCTCTTTCCCCCTCATTTTAATATTTACCATGGCATTTTATTGTTCCAAACTGAAAAACTTTCCGCTCTATAACGAACTCATCTTTCCACGGATGAAGGGAAGCTGCACTATATCCTCGAATCCATATTTCAGAAAGTTCTTAAGCCTTCTTCCTAAGTCTTGTATTGCGCGTGCATTCGAACGAAGTTTGAAATCGTAGATAAAAGATACCACTTCATAAATAATATGCCCAACTTTTAATATCGCGATGAACGTTGTTCGTCGAGTATCTGGGGCGGGCGGTATCGATCGAAGAAAATTCGCGGAATTTCGATTATCTTAGTGGATGTCGGACAACTATGCGTTCCATAAATCCACTATAATTTATCGAAGATTGCGGTACATCCCGCTGAATACCGAGATTTCTCATATCTGTGTCAAATCTAACCATTTTCAATTTATAACCTGCAACGAAATTGCAGACGTACGCTTATTTTCGAAAAAAAAACAAAAAAAAAAAAAAACAGGAAGGATCGTTCGATTGTTATTTAATCCGTTTGTACAGATAAAATTAATTTTCTACTGTCATTTAAAATAATAGACTAGTTGAGAAAGATTTTTCTTTCACTAAAAACAAGTCTAAATAAATAGGATGAGAGTTTGGAAAAAAAGTTTGTCCTTCGTTGATCTGATAAATAGTTTATATAATTGAAGTTCATTCAATTTTTTATTTTTATTATATAATAAAAGTTCAGATTCTGGATTTTTTCATATTTATTTAAAAATTTATTAAAATTAAAAACAATTATTTTATATATATTAATTATAAAAAAAAAATTTTTTTTTTAAATTAAAATTATCTTAAAATTTATTTTTATAAAAATTATATTAATAATAAAACCTAAAATAAATATTTTAAATACAAAATATTTATAAATTTGTAATAAATTTAAATTAATAATTATAAAATTTAAATTAAAAATAAATTTTCTTAATATTAATATAATAATTATTATAAATATTATACAAAAATTTATTAATTTATCTTCATATAAATAAATTATATTTAATATTAATTTATTATTTAATAAATTTATCATAATACGAATAGAATAAGAAATAGTTAATAATGTACTAAATAATAATAAAATTAAACAAAAATCCAGTGTTCATTTAATCAAGTATTGATTAAAATTTGTTTCAAATAAATAGGGTTCATATAAACGAAGTTCTACTATAATTATTACCTATTTTCTTAATAGTATTCCCTGTGTAATAAATTTTGAAGCAAGGACATAGTGTCTTTTTGTTTAAATTCCTGTACCATATAACGACAATTAAAGAGTTAAGAGATGACGAACATACATATTAGCGTGTCAATACACTTTATCATAGATAAGAATATAAGACTGAAAATATAACAAAAATTGTGTTATCGTATACTTAATTATTTAGTCTATTAAAGACCAATGCAGCATTTCATTTACAATTTTTTCCAATTAAATTGCATTATATATTTTAACACTGAGGTTATGAAAGGATATTCCAAAGATTCGCTTCAACATGGTAATAAATTCTCCCTTAATTCTTTACTATTTAATTCAGTCCTTTTTTCTTCTTCTTTTAATATCTAGTGATCAGTATTTCGTTTATTGTACTTCATAGAGATGAATTGTACGAAGTGCTAAGTGTCATAATTGTGTTCAGTTCAAATTTTTATGATTTGAGTTAATAACGTTTCACAAGTGTTGAAATTCAGTCTGATGGCTCTAGCCTTTATTACAATTTCATTTGTTACTGAAATACTTCATTTTAGCATTTAATTGAAAAATGTAATAATGGTCAATGAAACATAATTTCACAAGAGAGATATCATAAGATTGACTTACACCACTACGATTCTCAGTCTCAACAAACAAGTGAATAAACAAGCATAATAACACTGAAAGAATTAACAAAAAACGTTGCATACCAATCACCGTCTTATCATTAATATGAAAGCTTCCTCTTGGTAAAGGGGCAGTTAGGCGCGTTTTAAACATTTTCGGTTTTACCAGGAATGAGCCTGAGGACGTATCGTGGCTGCTTTTAAAAAATTAAATTCGCGGCTTACACCCTGCTAAACAATGCGCAACGCTGCGTCACGTTTCCCAACCTCCTAATTTCTCATTCATTCAAATGAGCTAGAAGCATACTTATTTCGCGTCACGTGGCGCCACTAGAGGGACAGAGAGAGATCCAAAAACGTTGCATTAATGATACAAAATGTGCATATTCAGCGGTCTATTCGGGACTGAATGTTGAAACGTATATCTTACTATTTTATTTATTTATTTTTCAGGATTATTTATCATTTATTCGTTTTTATTTATTTATCCTTTTTATAATTATAATTATTTATCATTTATTCGTTTTTATTTATTTATTTTTTTATAATTATCATTATTTATCATTTTTTATTTATTTATTTATTTTTTATAATTATCATTATTTATCATGTCTTTATTTATTTATTTTTTATAATTATCATTATTTATCATTTATTATATTTATCATTTATTTGTTTTTATTTATTTATTTATTTCTATTATTTTTATAATTATCATTATTTACCATTTATTTGTTTTTATTTATTTATTTATTTCTATTATTTTTATAATTATCATTATTTACCATTTATTTGTTTTTATTTATTTATTTATTTCTATTATTTTTATAATTATCATTATTTACCATTTATTTGTTTTTATTTATTTATTTATTTCTATTATTTTTATAATTATCATTATTTACCATTTATTTGTTTTTATTTATTTCTATTATTTTTATAATTATCATTATTTATCATTTATTATATTTATCATTTATTTGATTAAACAATGTGGTGCACAGGAGTTAACGAAAAATTTTCGAACTACTCTTGTATTATATAAAATCTTGTATATTGTTCAGCGTTCTTTTATCTGTATCTTTTTTTTTTTTAAATATATAGTTATTACCTTTTTTCAAACGAAAAAATATCAATATTAAAATTTTTTTTAAGTTTCTTTTTCTTTAAATATTTCTTTCAAGAATTTTATTATGAAAAGATTTAAATAATGTATAAAAAATCGATAAAAATTATGTAAACGTAGATATATGATACATGTTCACAATACATATCAAATTTTATTAAATGTCCAATGATTTATGAACAACATGTGAATACATACTTTAGAAAATTCATACATATTGTAGGATGATTTAACAATTTTGTTTGTTTGAAAAACTGTATGTACATTTTCTAAAATAACAAATTATCTAAAATTATAACCAACAATTCATTTTTCTGTAACAGAAATCACACTCCTGCGTATTAATTAGGTTAGTATGCTTCGGACTAACCTAATTAAATATTAGAAATTTATACCAAAGGCGAGTTTTTATTCCATTTTTTGCAATTTTTTTAGCAATTTTTTAGCAATTTTTAGCAAATTTTAGAAATTTTTACCAAATGAGGCAATTCTACATTCCACGAAGAAAATAATAATTCTTAACCATTCACTTGTGTGCATATACGAACCTTTTGATATTCACTCATTCATCATACGGATTTTAGCTTTAACGTGATGACTTCGATACGATTTCGATTGTAAAGTGCAGCATTGTGATATAAATGTTGTTGCATAAGGCGCATTCGACAAAACGGTCGCGTATTTTTAGACAAGAAAATGTTCGGAAATATTCCGACAGATGGATGGGTTTTACTCCATTTAAAGATTATATTGGAAAAAGAGAATAACCTAGATAGGTAGGCCTGAACTGTAATACATGTTTCATAATTGTAGAAAATAAAAATAGAACTTGAAGTAAAAGCAAATAAACGAGAGATGTGCGATCTAATTTTTAAATTTATTTTTATGCATCAATTGATTATTCGACAATTCCTAGTTTCCTGAATTGCGTATCGAACAAAATTAAATAAAAAATTTGTTTCTTTGTGTATCGAACGAATGAAAAATTAAATGGAAATTTAAAATGGAAAATTAAAAATTTTTAAGACCAAAAATTCGTGAAAATTTCACGAAATGCTCAGTTTTACGATGATAATAATGCTAATGATTCTACTTGCAAAAATATAGCTGAAAGAAAAAATAACTTTTTTTTTCGTTTGAATATACTAAAATTTGGTTCATTTCGAAATGAATAGGAATAAATAACTGACAAGAGGTTATTCGTGTGAAAGTAAAAACATAGAATATAGTTTTGTATAGTTACGAGAGAAAACTTTGTTTTTAAGAAAATTTGAAAATTTATCAAACACTCTATATCAAGTCAATTTTTAACATTAGAATTATCAATGACTAAAAGACAAAGTTTTTATCAGAAAAATTAAATTGCATAAAATGGAAAAATATAATAAAGAACATGAGTTTTTACCGGAATGTTTGACGAAAAATTATTAACATCTCTAAAAGTGCATACAAATCTGAATTATCTATAAAATAATTTTGAAATAACGTTGATAATATGCAAAATCATTCATTAAACATGTTTGAACACTATTCTTATGAAAGCAAGATTTTAATTAGATTCTGTATTTTTTTTTTTTTTTGCTTATTTTCACATATAGAATAACCACCTGTTAATTCAGTTCAAAATTAATCAAATTCAGTTCAGAATTAATCAAATTCAGTTGATTTTCTCGAAAATGAAACCTTAAATGAAAAAATGTTATTCTTCTCGATTGTACTATAAGAGCTGAGACAATAACTTTCTTTTAATAATATTTCTATAATATTTATTTGAAATAATATCAAAATCAATTAATTTCTATGCATAATTTTACACGTTATAAATATTATTTGAAACCAAGAAAATATAAGTGGTTCCTTTAAAATAAAGACAATGTCAATTTTCAATTACGTTGACACGTTTTTTCGTTTCAGGTTAATTAAAGATTTTTTCAGCTGTTGCTTAAATCACGTCATGTAATCTCAACTTGTAATAATTGGATTTTTCAATTGGATTAGTCGGTGTCCTGATTTCCCTTCTTTTTTTTTTTAAGCGGATTGTTATGGTCTTTGGCATCACCTGCTAGCTAACGAGAGCCTCGTTAGTTACTAACGAATTGTTTGGATACAATCCAACTTTCAAAAACGTGCTTTCCATTTGTTTAATATTCGAATTGGTGATGACTCAATCTGAATGTTCTAACAGTACACACGAAATTGTTTGTGTTACCCTGAAAAAGAAATTACGAGGTTTTCGATGAAATTATTATTTCCGATGAAAAAGTTATTTTGCATATTAATGAAAGATGTCACTTTATTTTACTTATTGTATTAATACTAGTTCGGCGTAATAAATTAGAAATAGAAAAGAACACAAATGTAGTGTAATTCATTCCGTTATAATTTCAAAAATTTTAAATTCATTTAATGGTTTTTTATTCGAAAATACTTTTTGTTTCATAAATTTATGAAAATAATTATCGATACGTACATATACTTTAAAAATATTAAATTTGATCAAATAACAACCTCGAAGTTTGAAATTTAAAATAAGAATGCAGAACTAACGTAGATATTTAAAACAAAATTGAACAAAATTTCTTACAATTTTACGTATTGAAGGAAATTTTCGATTTTCAATTTTGTGACTTTATTCCAAATGAATAGGGTTTTTGTCCTAGCTTTTCACAAAATAGGGAATAGAAGATCATTTCTGACCAACAGTAATTAAATTTCGATTTACTAACAACGTACATCGAAATCGGAGTGAGAGTAAAGAAAAAAAAAGTTTAGAAAAGCTTTGAGTACAAAGTGTAAAATTCAACAATCTCCGCTCGAATAATATTAGGTCGTATTAAACGTATATAAAAAAATAATCGAATGTTTTTTTCAATTTTTGGGTAATTAACATACCTGAATAAATAAAAGAAAATTGTTTCACAAAGATACAATAAATTGAAAAATTCAATGATTACATTTTTATTGCTGTATACAATACTAACTTTCCATGTTTTTCATTGTTCACTTCTAAACAAATAAACTGAAAGTATTTAGATGTTTCTGTGTTTTTGCGAAAGTGACTAAACCAGTAAACATGTTAGCTAATTAGAAATTTGTTTTATGTATATATTGATAACTATTAAATAGATTTCTTGGAAGTTCATAACAATTTGCAGTTAAATAATTCACAAAATTACACATACATCTGTTATTATTATTACTGTCATTGCATGCGCAAACAATATGATAAAATGCTTGTCTATTGATATAAATTATTTCCTATACAAATTTTATTCATTTATAACCACAATGCTTTATAATTTAATCAAAGTAATAAATTAAAAATTTTACTTATCACTAACTTATAACGAAGAGATGTAATTCTTGTAACGATAATTTTTCAGAATAATGATCACTTCAACGATTTTGATGAAATATGTTGTCAAAGTTATCATTCTGAACAATTTTTCACTATATACATGCGTTACTGCCTCCAGGTCTTAGTTTTCAAGATACTCGCAAAAAATTGTACTGCTATAATGAATTCTGTCTACAATTATGCGTTCGCAACAGCGCATGTATTGTTTCAGTATTGGTTGCTGATCGCTTCATGACCATATGAATAAATCAAACTGTAATAATTTCATTTTCTTTTTAATTGTCAAAGCTAAATAATGTAATAGAATGTTAAAACGAAATTCAACTAATTTTCTAAAGTTCTTAAGTTGTTATTTAGTAATAAAACTGGCTAAACGTAATTGTCAAATTAGATAGAGGTATTTTATTAATTAAATCTCTAAATTTCTTTTTTAGTCATAAATTAAATTAACATATTTGTTCTGAATTGGAAGAAAAAACTTTCAAAATTAATGCAAATAGTAAATATATTTATAGTATATAATATACATATGCAATGATATGTAAAATATAATATATATAATAATAATTATATAATATATAATATATAAAATATAATACTTATATAATATATAATATATAAAATATAATAATTATATAAAATATAATATATATAATAATTAGTTAAAGTACAACATACATAACAAATTATTATTATTACATCGTTTAATAAGTAATTCAAATTTTTGAACCATAAAAAGATAATAAATAATTCTAATTATTGATGCTACTGGTCTTCTAATAACTAATTTATCATTTACTTTTATATTTCAATAAATAAAAATTAAAATATTGAAATGCTATAAAAATTGAAAAATTGAAATCATCTATTATTGGATTTTCAAAATTGAAACTTACCTATGAATATAAATTATTCTATCGTTTCATAAATTTCGTTAATTTAGTCGTCGCAATTGCTTTACAATTTAATTAAATTCAATAAAATTACCAAATATTTATAATGCGAGTGAGGAAACAGTACGAGAAACTATAATATAAGTAATACAGTCTCCGTTATTAAGAAAATCTGTACCGCCAAATGACAAAGTTAATCGAAGCCTTTTCTGGCAGAGTCTTTGACTTGTGAAACGTTCCTCCTGCGACTTATAGTGCATGACGAACCTTTTTGTCTTGAAGTCGGCTTTCAAGGAACTAACAGGATCATGCACTAAGGCTTCTAGACCTTTAGATCATCTAAGGTCTTTGCACCGTGCCCCATTCAAGTAATGAATTCTTTTTACAACCGTGTAAACTCTGTATTTGCAACATTGTAAGACAGAAACTGTAAGAAAAATTACACTGGTCAAGTTTTCAGTTTGAACATTTTTTTTGTATTTAAATTTTATTCTTAGAATTCTATAGACTCTTTCATAAGTAACAATGTACGTTTTTGTAACGTTATAAATATTTGAACAATTTAGTTTAAAGCGACATTTTTCAATTTATCATAGAAACTATGAAAAAAATCTAACCACAACAGATGAAAATGCAGATCTCTTTCTTCCGGAAACCAGCAGAAAAAGTTGCAATAGAAATTAAAATAGTTTTGCGCGACACGAGATATTTTTATCCTCAACGATTGCATCTTCACACAACGCAACTGTTTCATCCATGTAATTTTCATCTTCTTTATTGTTTATTATTTATAATTTATTTTATATGTGTTTATTATTTATAATTTATTTTATATGATATATTTTTATTTTCTCTAAATTGAAAAAAAATTAGTCAATTTTCAATTGACATTTATTTAACAATTTTATTTGTTATTTTTAACCACTCAAAGAACGTCATCTCTGTTAAAAATAAATTATTATCTGTTCGAAATTATTAAATTATTAATAATTAATTATTATAATTAATATAATTGAAATTGATCTATTAATATCCTTATTTACTCTCAATTTTACAATTAATAATAAAATTTACGAATTATTTTTAAAAATATTATAACAGATTAAAATTACAAAATATTATAACAGATTAGAATTATCAAGTAAGCCATAATTTTTTCTAGTAATTACTTAGAACGTAAATTTATGCATTTATGGGAAACTGAAAGTTGTAAAAATGTATACACAATATAAATATAAAATTTTATATATTATATGTATAAATAAAAATTATTTGTAAACATATAATACATAAAAATATTTATATAAAGTAGAGTATATTATAGATGAAATAAATTCTCTTTTATATTCTATTACTTTAGTGACGTTTATGAAAATTTTTAAATGCGTACCTATCTCAATAATTACATACTTTGAGTATACTTACACTGTTGTAGAAAAAAACAATATATTATATGTATAGGTAATATCAAATAGGTAGAAGACAAATGATTGAGTGAAACATGTTTGGGTTATCACATGACTGTCATAAAAATTATCAGCTATTATTAATGAATTTTACATCATGGGAACCATTGCGATTTTTCATTTTTTAATATTAACGGAAACTCATCCTCGCTTGTTCTTTACTTATTTTCTATCTCCAATCGATTAGTGTATTTTTAAATATATGGACAGTTTTCTGAAGTAAATAAAACATGTTACAATTACAGTGAAGCATTAAAATAATTTACTAATTTAAGAACGCAAAATATTATGAATGGTTTTATATTTCGTTGATGAAACACTTTCACTGAAAATTGCTTATAATGGACACTTTAATTTTTGATCACAGAATAGTAAATTATCATAATTCATGAACATTCGAGCAATCTAATGTAATTTATCTAATGTAATTAAATAAATATTACTTAAATACAAATTAATATTACCAATATTACTATTAATAATATAATATTATTAATGTTAACACGATAAATACATATTGAATAATATTATATGTTATTATGAATATTATTTACATAAATTATCGAGTATAATATTTAGCAGCTTTAATAATATTTTTATTCTTTTGAAAATTTTCGTATTTTTGCCGATTGAATTGTAATAATATAAATATGATCAAGATTAATTAATTTAAGTTATTGTAAGGTAATATTAGGTACAATTAATTTTACTTGAATTTCTAAATCAGATAAATAGTAGTGGTTATGGTTAGATTAATTCTTTATGAAACCAAGTTACTAGCAAAATTTTTTTAATATTGTTATATATTTAATACGAATATTTTTATTGTATTTTTAATAATATTGCAATACTAATATTAATTTCTTAATACTGCAATAATTTTTTAAACAACAATGTGTCGTTTCCTATTACATGTTTTCTTTTGTAAGATATCAGTTTGAAATATTCAGAAAAAATAGTTTAATTGAGTTTACGTGTTAATAGAAATATTATAATATAATAATAAATATTAATATATTTCTATGTTAATTATGTACCGTACAATTTATATCATTCCTTGTGATATTATTTGACATTACAAAATTACAGAAAATTATAGAAAATAATACTTTATAAAAACTAATTCAATATGCTTTAACTGTTTCCAGTACAAACCTATTTTTCTATATTAAAAAAAATTTCTAAATTTTTTAATATAAATAAATTTTTATTAACATGTTTATATATCTTAATTTGATATTAAGTGTTTCTTCTTTGCAAAAATTTTTTAGTAGAAATGGAAGTACAATTGTATATATTGAATTTAAAAGATCACAGGGGAATTAAATAAATGAATAAACAAATAAGTAACCGAAGATAAATCAATATTTTTTATATTTTAAATGAGTATATATTTAATAGAAATGTATTTTTCTGTAGTAATAATAATAATATTTTTATTACTAAATGTAATTATTGTTTTCTTGATTTGATAATAAAATAATTTTACGTTTTCTATAAATAAATACCTATGTCAAATACTTATAAATAAACATATTATATTTTATTATAAACTATATATTTTATTATGAACTAAAATTTACGTATTATTAATCATTTTAAATATTTCAGTAAATTATAAATGAAGTAAATATTTAAATATTTCATTAATTATAAATGAAGAATACTCTATGTAATGAGAAATGTAGAGATAATCGAAACATAAAAATTTAAATAAATAAATGATGTAGGAAATAAATACTCTCTCTTGTTTTAAACAAAATAATATTATTTTCATTCTAATAAGAATTATAAATATCACTAAAAGATAACAGTATAAAAGTAACTAGTAATAAATAGTAGTCAAATCTCTACCGATAAATAACATCAAGATCACAATCAACACTCAACAATATTAACAAAATGTAATTTACTTATATTTTTTTATACATATTCTTCCGAAATTAAATTCTACGTACACGTTCAATATATAATTTATTATATTTCGTTGAAACCAAATTTCTTTAATAAATTATATACAGCCGTCTAATTTTGCAAACGTTACATACGAAATATAAGACGCACGTTGAAAATAAATATCCATTATCATATGAATGATTTATTAAACGCATTTTATTCTATACGATAGAACACACAGTATGGATCATTTAAATATTTTTAGAGACATGAATAAACTCTGTTAATAAAATTTATTCAACGACTGAGGGAATTATAATACGGCAGTAATGACTTTTTTTTTTTTTTTTGTAAGCAAAGAGTTTGCAAAAATTTCAAGATCATTTTCAAACGTAATAAACGTTTTTTATTCATTAATCGATTCATCTTAACATTCTCTAAAATTAATTAAAAAAGTATTAATATGTCGAAAAACTGCTAGTTTGGGAGGATTTTAACTTTGATTCTGTAAAATCTATGTATAAAAAATACAGTATGAACACAAGTCCTGTCATTCCTCATCGATCGACTTTACAGAATTAAGATTAAAATATCTCCTATCATAATAAAACCAATAGCTCTTCCACATAAATAGGTCAATACTTTTTTCTTTTTTTTATAGAAAACGTTGAAAACGTACATTGGTTGGTGAATGAAAAAAAAAAATGTATTATAAATTCCATTTAAAAAGATAGACTTTGAAATTCTCGAAAACCCTTCACTCACGCAAAAATCACGCAAAATCACATTATGGCCCCTTTGCAGCACTGAATAATTTTTATTAATGAAATTTATCCGTCTCTGAAAACAACGGAGTCATTCAGTGGTTTGTCCTATATATAGATGCATTCTATTTCACGTCTACAGAGATTCATTAGATGCATTTCTTTCGCGTAAGACAGGATTGGACGACTACCACTGATTTGCCAGTTTCATGTAAGACATGAGTGTGAAGTGACTAGGGTAACATTAGGACTTAACCTCTTGCAACTGGTTCGCGGACCGTAACGAGTGACCAAATCGTATACAGTAATTCGTCGCTTTCTTCTTCTTTTGAAAGTATGGATACAAATTATTAAGAAGTAATAAACTTGTCATCTGTTTTTCCTGGGTTACATTTAAGTATACTTGAAACTGAGAAAATGTTGCAATTTGGGGAAAAAAATTCTTGACGTGCGTGGCACGCCATTCCAGCGCAAAAGGTTAATATATAATACAAAATGCAACATAGACAGCTGTTACGTCTTTACGCATGCCACATGTAGAATCAAGTAAATATATACAAATTATTAGAAGAGTAAAGAGTTCACATCGCACAAATTCTAGCAAGTCTATCTGCTTGTGTTTCGAACCGATGTAACGAATCCATCCCCCCAAACTCAAACTATTATATCAAAAGTCCACTATTCTAGCCAGTTTAACGCGAGTAGAAAATACTGAATATAAATACAATTCGCGTAAAAACTTTGTCGAGAAAAGTCCAAGTCTAATCATCTTGGGAAAGATTTAGAAGTCCGATGATAATTTGCATAACCGCTTGGCACGTATTATCGATAGGAGGCAGTTTCTGAACGAGCGTGTCAGCCCCACTTCTTTCTCTACGTCGAACACTCTATCGATTAGCGGAGCACCGCGGGTGCTCGAGATCCCCTGACCTTGACACAGAACGTGTTTTTCAGTCTCTCACGCTCACTGCGACAATTCGTTGGAGGTTCACGTTGCTGGAGCGGTCGCTTGGTTGCCGTCTCGCGACCAGAAGAGAGCAGAATCACGTTTCGCAGATCTTACGTCGTATATATTCGTTTATATTGCTTTATCGCGCCGGTCGCATCTCGCTAGTTTTTAGACCCATTGCCGCGAGTTTACGTGTACATGTCCAACTGATTCACGCTGAAATTCCCCATCGCGTACGGACTGTGCGCGTTCGTCTTCACCAGATGGAAGCCTCTCCTCTTCTTATCCACCTTGTCGCCGGCCAAAACAGCCGGATACCGCGGTGGGCACAGACCGAGCAGATACATGGAGAACCCTCCGCATTTCCAGCCCCAGAAACCCACCTTCGTGTTGATCGACTCGGCGAAATACATCACGGATCTGTGATGGTCGCACTTGAACGGGTTCCACCATCTCTCCCAACAACCTGGCTGGTTGATCCCACCGTTCATATAGAAATCTATGTGCCCGCTCGTCGCCACCTGGCCCTGGATGAACGCGTTCGTGTGGAACACGTCGACGAAGTCCGCGTCCGACGCGTCTAATTTGTGATCGTTGTCCACGGTGACGAATAACGGCATGGCGGGATCTAAACCGGTGATCCTCGGTATCTTGTACGGTCTCAGAGCTACGGCCGAGAACGCGGGCACGTGCGAGCCCAGGCTGAAGCCGATCACGTGGATATCCACAGCGCCGACGTCTCGCAGCCTCTCTATCAGCTGGGCTAAACAATCGCCCACATGCGGCACATTCTGCACGACGATCGGGTAGCAAGGCGCGTTGGCCAGACGATGCCAGTCAACGGCGATCACGTTGTAATCGTAAGTTCTCAGATATTCCCTTCGCACGTCCACCAGGTAAGAGAGTTCCATGTCAGAGTCGTAACCGTGCACCACGATCTTGGTGGGTCTCGAAGGCTCGAAACGCGTCTGTTCCAAGTTCGAGCTGTCCTCCGTGACCAGGATCTGCTGGCTCGCGTTGGGATTTCTCTGCGTGTACAGGTAGAACGTGACCTCTTTGTCGGGGCATGTCTGATTCGTATTCACTAGACACGGCCCGATAAAGTACTCCTTGGCGACGTCTTGATCCAACGTGTTGCTAATGACGAACGGCTCCGTTTGCGCGGCATCTGTGTGCCGAATCGTTAGAAGAAGGGTGGAAACCCAAAAGCCAAACATTTTCCACTCCGTTGAGGAAGATCCCATGTCGGGCATGGATTTCCTCCGCCGCTGGAAAATCGGAGGAAAATGGTTGGACGTGGCTGGAAGGCCAGTTTCACTCGGCTGCCGGGACGGAACTAGCAAGCGGCTCTCGCGTGTCGGTTGGTCACGATGGAAACTTTCCGCTCGATCGACACGTACCGCCGCCGGTACGAGCTTGAAATCCCTAAAGAGGGGCAGACTCGCTAGACTCGCGGGCTCGTCTGATTAGCTGGCTCTGACGTATCACGTGACGATCGATAAACGTGCCACCGTCGCTCTCGATCCACCGACTACTACACCAAGGCGACACAAAGGTCGAGCCGATGACGAATTGAAAGCACGCCTGTCGCCCGATATTACTCTCGCCGGTGGCGTTGCCGTTTTTCTTCTTTTTTTTTTTTTTTTTTTTTCAAAGTCGCCGCGTGCGACTGCCGATTCGCGGAAGATCGATCAGCGGAAAGAACCGATAACAGGCGGGAAGAGACGCCGCGACGTGTTCAATGGGGGCTATTGTCTACGAACTGCGCGGGGGGGTGATCGGTAACGGTGTAGAAACAACGCCGGAAGATTCGACGTGAACAAATTGCGAGTCTGTCGATACGACTCCGGCGCACGCGCGAGACGGAAACCGGAGCGCAGCCGGCGGAAATCGATGATGACACTCGCGTGTGATTTCGTAGATGACGTACGGTTGTTATGGGAACTGTGTGAATCGATGAGTTAGAATCGCGCTTTCGGCCGAGCGTTTCTCGCCGAGACAGGGATTTTCATCGAAGTTTGCTGCAGTATCAGAATTACGACCAACGCCAGAGAAGATTTATTTCATTTTTAGAAAATTCATTTCCGGCGACGAATCTTTTTTTTTCCATCTTGATAGTTCAATAATGTTTATTTAATGTAATATATAGTATACTGAGTTGTTTACTTTGTTTACTCAGTAAACTATGATTATTGCTTNTTGAGAAGCTATAAAGCTAGTAAATTTAGTCTCTAAAGGATCAATGTGATTTACAATGGAATATTAATCATTTCTAAAGTGATTGATTAGATGATTCGTTTTTTTTTCATCTTGATAGTTCAATAATGTTTATTTAATGTAATATATAGTATACTGAGTTGTTTACTTTGTTTACTCAGTAAACTATGATTATTGCTTCTGAGAAGGTATAAAGCTAGTAAATTTAGTCTCTAAAGGATCAACGTGATTGACAATGGAATATTAATCACTTCTAAAGTGATTGATTAGATGATTCGTTTTTTTTCCATCTTGATAGTTTAATAATGTTTATTTAATGTAATATATAGTATACTGAGTTGTTTACTTTGTTTACTCAGTAAACTATGATTATTGCTTTTGAGAAGTTATAAAGCTAGTAAATTTAGTCTCTAAAGGATCAACGTGATTTACAATGGAATGTTAATCACTTCTAAAGTGATTGATTAGATGATTCGTTTTTTTTTCATCTTGATAGTTCAATAATGTTTATTTAATGTATTATATAGTATACTGAGTTGTTTACTTTGTTTACTCAGTAAACTATGATTATTGCTTCTGAGAAGGTATAAAGCTAGTAAATTTAGTCTCTAAAGGATCAACGTGATTTACAATGGAATATTAATCATTTCTAAAGTGATTGATTAGATGATTCGTTTTTTTTTCATCTTGATAGTTCAATAATGTTTATTTAATGTAATATATAGTATACTGAGTTATTTACTTTGTTTACTCAGTAAACTATGATTATTGCTTCTGAGAAGCTATAAAGCTAGTAAATTTAGTCTCTAAAGGATCAACGTGATTTACAATGGAATATTAATCACTTCTAAAGTGATTGATTAGATGATTCGTTTGTCTGCAATTTTAATAACAATTAAGAACAGTAATCGTTTTAATAAATAGAACTTTAATATAACAAGTTGCAAATTATTGGAATATTTTGTCAGTGTTAATTTTAGAAATATATTATGTGTCTAAACTTGTTCTTCGAAATTTTCGAATGATTGTTGAATTTTCAAAAGAAGTAACTATGCTCGTGCGTCTCTAGAACATGCTTTAATTGTTTTCCTCTGGTGTAGTTAGCATTCCCCACTCATTTCATAAGCACAAGGTCAATGCAATTAAACGAATTATTTCAACAGACCGTTGAAACGACGTTACCACGTCTCATAAAATATAATTTTTAAAAAATAGATAGAATTCTTATGAATTTCAAATTAAATTTCTCTTTTATATATATATATATTTTTTTCTCAAATTATATTTTTCTTCATTGTGTTATCTTTCTGCCAATAAAGAAGAAGAAACAGAATAAACACACGAAAAAATATAATTTTAGCTGAATTTCGCAAATTCTTTAATAATATCGATGAATGCATAAATTTTATTATTAACTTGATATTATTCATAAATAACAAACATTTATGAATGCAAACATTTCATATGTAATGAACAAAATAGAATTTATTCAATGTGATTTTCTTCTCGTTTATTATTGTTAAAATAAATAGTATGACGTTATCCGCAGAAAATGTTCGCATAAATTAAATGAATTATCCCAGTTGAATAGATAATACTTTAAATTCATTGACATGAAAAGTTGTCACTAGAATATTAATCGACCGATATTACAAGAGTAAAATGTTACGTGTATAGATAGATATGCATGCAGACATGATTGATGTTCTATAAAAATGAATCTTGTAACAGAGATTTGAAATCATGTTTAATCTCTAGCCGATAAGAAATGTTCGCGTAATTGATCACAACTGATTGATTATGATAAAAAATTTCAGTATGTCCTAAATCTCCAAAATTTTTATTTCTTCAAAAACACTTGATACTGATACTGATAGTGATATATATGAAAATACTGATACCGATATTGAACTGATACTAAATATTGAAACTGTTATAATTTTGCTAATCATACAATAATATATTTAGATTCATTCTACTCTCGAAACACACTATTCATTTTATTTTAAGATATTTTAAGATTATTTTAAGATATTTTAAGATTATTTTAAGATTTTTTATATCAAGTAACGGATGAAAAAGTAAATAATACTTTTCCTCTCGAAAATGTTATAAATTGTCATAAAAAAAAATTGAAAAATTTTTTTCGTGAATCTATAATGGATTGAAGACTGAAGCTTCAGCTAAAATTTGATATACAATTTTTTTTCTTCATTTTATTAAATTTTGAATATTAAAAGGCGAAAACGAATATAACGACAAAAATCACAATTTTTAAAATTTTTGTTATTTAAGCCTAACGTTTCAATAAAATGGCAAGAAAAAATTATACATTAAGTTTTGGGGAGTTAAAGGAAAGGCATCAATCTTTAAATTCACTGTAGATTCAGCCATGAAACACATTCTTCAATATTTTTACCATACTATGCCAATTTATAACATTTTTGGGAAAGAGAATATCTTCACTTTGTCATCCTGTGTAATGTACAAAATATCTTAGAATAAAATGAATGGTATATTTTGAGTATAATTTTATAATTATAAGTTACTTATATTGTATAATTACAATTATTATATACTTATATAATTATGATATAAAGCTTTAGAATGAATCCAGGTTTATTGTTGTACGTTATATTTGTTTCAACAAATGTTTTTTTCAACAGCTTAAATGTTCGAATGTTAATGTGAACAGTTGTATATTATTATAAAATAATATCTGACCAGTTTTCGCATAATTTACATAAATATTTCTATGAATATTTACATAAAGTTTTTTCACAAATATTTATCCTTGCATTTAAGAATATAGTGTATACGTCTCTTATTCTATTTCATTTTTCTACAAAATATGTTTTCAAAAATTATTTGTTATTATAAGAATTATTTCTTATACTTCTAATTTCAATAAATTTGCCCCTGAAAAGACTAGTGTTCGTTTTCTACATTGAACAAATACAACTAAGTTCCGAAAAGATATTTATATATTTGGTTGATTTTAATTTTTCGTCCCCTTATTTATTTCCATATAATTAATTTCATGATATTAAATTCGCTGTTTTAGTAGCACGAGCCGAAGAAACGATTGTCCAACTTGATCCAAATTCATGCTCATTTATGCATCAACACTAGTTCAGTATAATAAACGAAATGAAAACGTTTGATTTAAATCCACTATCTAATTGTTTTCAGTGAAACGAAACGTTGGAATAATGTTTGCATTTGGTAGTAAAATCTCGTTAATAATTGTTCGCAAGGAAGTTAGCGCGCCATTCGAAGCAATCTTTGGTGTCATTGAGTTTAGTCACGCGAACGTAACATGTTCTGTCGTTCTTAGTATAAATCAAAGATACCGGCTTATAATTCCTCTAATCTACATTGTATATCGTGTTAGATATTTCACTTTATTCGGTTGACCGACTATTGCGTTCAATAATTTCAAAACGAAATATCAAAACGAACGTTTCAATTTTCGATAAAATCCTCGTCTTGTTACGAGATGTTTAAAAATTTAGATTTTTTAAATTATATTTCTGTTTAAAAAATTTCACTTTACATTTTTATGTAATTTTTTTTGTTTTACGCAGATATGTAATTTTAAAATACATTGTTTGTGATTGACATTGCATTTTTTAAATGTAATTTCTTTTTTTTACACAGGTATGTAATTTTAAAATACATTGTTTGTAATTAATATTGCATTTTTTCATGTAATTTTTTTTTTTACACAGATATGTAATTTTAAAATACATTATGTGTAATTAATATTGCATTAATAGATATATAATTTTAAAATACATTATTTGTAATTAATATTGCATTAATAGATATATAATTTTAAAATACATTATTTGTAATTAATATTGCATTGATATTGTATTTTTATATTTAAAATACGTTATTTGTAATTAATATTGCATTAATATTGCATTTTTATATTTAAAATACATTATTTGTAATTAATATTGCATTTTTATATTTCTGGTTTCTAAAAAACTAAATTTGCTTTTTCATTCAGTTTTACGAAGAAATATAAGCTTTCATCAGTTTCTGAAGCATTTCAAAATGGAGCATAAATATTGTAAAGTTAAATTTATCGTATTGTGACGACGTCACAGCTTTTTATACTGCATCTGAATATAAAACGAAAATAAATTGTAAATGAAGTAGTTTCTTGTCAGTCTCCAGTAAATATTATTACATTGCAATATCGTGTCAAATGAAAAACATTGAAAGCATTATATAATAATTTATATTTATTAATCTTCAGTTCGAAGAATTCAAGTGGAAATTCAAATGCATATTTCATAAAACCACTTTTTTTTTTTCAAATCGAAATCGTAATTCCTGCCACGAGTGTGACTCAATATTATAGCTCGAAGATTATGGATCATTGGAGCTTCAACATCACTTTTCACAAGAACACTTCATTTCTGATCGATTTGAAAATTTTTTTGAAAATTCCTTTTTTCTCGGCGCAACGATAAAAAAATTTGATCTTGAAATCAAAGTCAAATTTTCTTCTTTATGATCTCCACAATAAATCTCCATTGAATTTCCATCAGAGGTGTAGAATCACGCTATAATGATCGTGAGGTATAATTTCCGCTTGCCGCGTACAATTTATATCAATTCTAGACGCAAGAACATATCAATTATAGATTTTTTTTAAAAAAATGGAAAATGAAAAGGTGACTCCCTAGACTAAAATGCACTTTGGTTTTCTGTAGCTAAATGACGATAATTAGTTGTTATAACATAGTGATACTTAGTAGAAGTACACAGAAAGTGACGTGCGAAAAAAATGATGTCTCAAATATTTGTTTCGGAAGTGGTGGTGAAAGTGGACGTGCGTTTCCGCCGCTGGAAGGTGAAATTCTCGTTTCGTATGCGAGTCGTAGACGCGTACTTTCGCGTACAGCATACAATGAATGTGAATTACGGCCAAAAAGCACTTTAAAACACCCGAGAGTGGTCTAACTGTCCTAATTACGCGCTGTCTATTCGTAGTTATCGTTATTATCAATTGCCAGCCAAGATAATCGGCCGACTTTTTGAAAAACAAAACAAAGTCAGAAAATGCTTGTTCAAAGGAAATTTGAAGGGTTGAAACAATGGTATGCAAAAGGGAGAATAACGTGCAGTTTATGATAAATGAACTAATGTAGCGATAATAATGGATAATTCTGCTATTGAATGCAAGAAGAGCCTGAATGACAAAAGTTTTGAGCCAAATGTCTCTAAACACATTTACAAGTGAAATATTTCTTATATCTAGGTTACTGTAAGATTGTTAATAGATTTTAAAATTTTAAAATTTAAAAAATTTAATATTTCTTCTCAATACTTTCATTAGCACAATTTGAGTTATATAACGTATATAATATTAAATGAAATGACATTTAATTATAGTTCTGTAATATACAGAAAACAGCAATTATTGTAATTAAATTTATTTAATTTTCACCATAGTAATAAAACTCTTTAATTCATTTGAGCATTGTCTATTTATCATATAAAAATTCCATTATTATAATTTATTATTATAATTATTATTATAATTATATAACTGAGGCTGTACTGTAATAAACAGGTTCGTAATTACAAAATTAAGAGAATCTAATTTATAATTAATTAAATATCTACAGGATGATCAATATTTGACTTAAATACATTTGTAAAGTAGTAATTGATCAACAGTGACAAAATATGCATGTAAATTTTGTAAATATATTTTATATTTATTTTTTTATAAATTTTGAAATTTATGAATTTTTAATTTTACAACAATGAGCAAATGTAGAAAAGAATGTAAAATTTTTTACTCGTATATTACTCATATATAAGAGTTTAAACGTTTTGAGGATTTGCTTGCATGATATTTTGTGATTATTATAATTAGTTCAATGTAATTACTATAATTTTCTGTTTACAATATACATACTTTACTATTCTAGATTATCATATTGTTCACTTTTGATACAATGTGAACAATAATGAAATTTGATTTACAAAATTGTAAGAAAAATTAAACTGTGGCTGCTATAATTACATACTATAATAATTAATATAATATAATAAAAATCTGATTTTTAGAAATCAATTGATTCATATAATTGCCAAAGCTCGAAGAACTATCTTGACAGTTGATCTTCAGATTATTTAATTTTTAAATTACAAATTAGATTTAAAATTGATAAGAGTTATCTTATGTTTTCTGCAGTGATACTAAAGTGTTATTCATATACCTTATATAAAAGCTTATATAACAGCATGATGATAGATAATATGTCTTTTAACTGCATCTTTTAATAGGTAATGTTTTTATGTTAGTCGGATAATTTTAAAATAGTAAGTGTTGTTTCTAATTATTAATTGAACATTAATTTTTACATTTTTTTGCGCACAAGCAAATTCAAATACTGTTGCTATTAATCGTTCAAAATATTTGGGTAATTGTGAATGATCTAAATCATTTATTGAAATAAAATACCATGTAAGGAACATTCTTATTCATAAAATGATTATTTTATATAAAATAATTAAGTAATTATTTTATTCATGCAAATATTAAGAATTTATATGAAACTTATGATTTAAATCATCAGAGAAACGATTAATCAGTCAGAAATTTTTATTCATGACGACAATGTGAAATAATAATTTAATAAAATTTTAGTAAAAATTTCTATAAACAATTTACATGAGATGTAGCAAGATAATAGACTAAAATCATCATTAAAAATTAGCACTGATCTTTACAATCTTTTGATTTAAATCTTGTTAATAATGCATTTGTTGAAAATAAAATGTAATTTATTGAAAATTTGAAAATTAATAGTACAAGATTATCATTCATGAAAATACAAATTATTCACGTACACAGTTAAAATATGTGTTTAAAAGAGTATTAATTTCTACGATTTCAATTCGTACAAAAAACGAATAGCAAATGTTTCGAGTATCAGTTGCTCGGAATTTTCCCAAAGAGGGCGGCCACTTACGCAAGGTAAAAACTACCAAGGGAATAATGCTTTTTCCAATACGAAAACAGTGACCCGGAAAGAATTAACTTGTTAAAAGTACCTATAGAGAGGTATCGATTGTTGGAAAAACATCGTTGTTATCGCATTTTCAAAAATACCAATTCCACTGAAACAGATAATAACGAAATCTAAACTTTTTATTCTCGTTCCTTTTCACATGTGAAATTTTACTTCGCATTACTCTATTTTATCTTAATTTACTTTCTACTGTAATGTTTGTGAAGTAGAAAGTGTTTACGAAATGATACATATATATCTGTAATGTATTTTCAATCTTTTGTTAATCCAATCTCCATCATTAAATTAGTTCGATTCTTGGTATACAAATTGAATAATTTTTCTGAAAAATACGACATAAAAAATATGAAGTTATACACTCAATGTGTAAAATGTGTAATAAAATGTGCAACAAATAATTGTGAAATTCTAAACCTCGTGTATAGCTTTGTAACTCAGTATTGAGAATTTTATTTGATACTCAATGAAAAAAAATTCATGTGTATGTGTGTGTATAATATAAATTTTTATATACAGGGTGTTCGTGTTTTTTTTTGTCCAGCGGTTTTCTCGGAAATGGTAAATAAGAGGGGAAAAAATGGTACTATACTATAACCAATACAACAGTATACAACAATTTTTTATGTCTGCAATATTTTTCACAAAATTAAGGTGATCTTTAATTTTTTGTATAAACTGGTAGTTTTTTTTTTGTTTTTTGTAGATGTAAAAAAAAAAAAAAGAAATCTTTCTTTATAATGACCAACTCTTAAATCCAGCTCTGTGACTTTTCTTCGCCATTTTATTAAATTTTGAACATTAGAATTAAATGACGAAATATTAGAATTTCTTGAATTAAAAGAGAGACTTCATTCATCAAAATGAATAAAGTTTTTAGAAATATTTCAATGGTCGAAGAAAAAAGTATCCACGCTTTTTCGTTCATTACATCGTGTGAAATCATTTTCTTTCTTTTTCTTTACAAAGTTGTAACAGCTTAAATTATCGATAATTTTTCATCATTATTGGTTCAGTTTATATTATCACGAAGATTGAAGTAATATTTATTGTTCTTAGCCATTTCTGCTCATTCAAAATGCATAATAGGAATGGAAAGCGTAATCTCATTTCATTCGCCAAACATTAGAAATACGAAATTGCAGATATCTCCCACAATATTGTGGAATTCTATTTCGCAATTTTCTGTGTGCAAATCGTGCTGGCGTAACACGGGCAATTAGCACGAAGACCAACGCATTTCGGTTGAAAATTTCTCCATTACCAAACACCATCGTTACAAATAAAAAAAAAAAAAAATATTAAATTGCCAATTAACCAACGAAGCTCGACCACCTCGTTATTTTTGATAACATCATCACCGATAGAAGGATAATGCCTCGAATTAATCTGGCATACATTTCGCAATTAAGCATCGATAATTGAATGGCTTTCCGAAGCTTTTCATTTGAATATAATACGATATAAAAAAAAAAAAAAAAACTATTAGGAATCAGTGTTTCTTTAATTAAATTTTTCTTTTTTCATTAATTACGTTTTTGATTTTTCAGGAGATGTTAAAATTAATTGTGAAAACAATCATACGTATTTCATATTGACTCAATTATGGAATTTTCAAAGACCTAATAAACAAGTTATAATAATTAGATGGACAAATAGAGACTTTTCTATAATAAAGAAGCTGTGGCAAGCATTATAGAATTATGAATTGTGATTGACGAAGAAAGTGAGATTAAAATATTTCGATAAACATAAATGATTAATATTATAAAAACATAAGCAATTAATATTGTAGGAGTGTTATAAAAATGTTAGGAATAGAAGAAATGTTAAAATAAAAATATAAATATAAAAATATAAAATATCTGCATGTACATTATACAAAATATAAAAATATTCGAGTGATGTAGATCTCAACATTAAAATGAATTAGTTAAAATGTTTCATTTGTAATTCTCTGTGAAGAGTTTATAGATTTACAATGGTTCTTAGATTTCTTAGATTTTTCGTATTATAAACATATAAATAAATACTTGTGCTTTCAGCTACATTATACATATAGTGAAGAGCATAACGATGAAAAATTCTCGACAATTTTAAGTTTTTTATAAGTTTTTAAAAGAAAACCATACAACAATATAACAATAAACAGATAAATCTCATTTTAAAGCATAGAACTTCTACTTTGACAGTATCGTTTGAGAATATCGTTCTTTTTAAAGGAAGGTTCTATATATCATATAATGAATGAAAAAACAAGGATACTTTTTTTCAAAAATCACTTTGATGAATAGATGTAAGTTCCCTTTATAACAAAGTTCTTAAAATTTATTGTACGATGTTTCTTCAGTATTTTATTGAGTTTTAAATATTAAAATTAAACGATAAAAATAAGAAATTTTAACATTTCAATATTTAATCAAGGTATTTAATTTATTTTGTACATTTAATTTAAATGTACAAAATTCAGTATAATGGTGAAAAAGATTGTGCAGCTTTTAAGAAGTCGTAAAGAGGAGATTTCAGTTTTCAAAATGATAAGTTCAACTACAAAAAAAATTTTTTATTGTTTCTAGAAACGTTTGAATTTCTAAAATTTTCGAGAAAAGAGTATCTTTGCCTTTCCACCCATAAAGACTTCAAGTTTTAAAATAGAGCTTTAAAACAGATTGTTATATATTTTTTTCATACGAGGTTATAACACTTTAAACTATCGATAATTTTTAATACTGATTCATTCGTTTCTTATTCTCACTGTTATTTCTTACTTTGTTAAACTTAAATAAATTTTACACTTTGGTTGTCAATTCTAGTGTCAAGAAAATAAAGCAAATCCTAAAAAAAAAAAAAAAAAAATGGAGAAAAAATGTTTTAAATTAAGAAGAAGAAAGGAAAGAAAGATATCTCTGCTCATTGTCAGTTCGAACGAACGAAGAAACAGAGTTGAAAACGTTCGATGCGCTGCTGGAACGAGGCCAGAGTCCAGCATTGCTTGTCAACCATTGCTTCCTTCGTTCGTTCCTTCCGACTACTTCCCGCCTGTTAGCTAGCTTTTTCGCGTTTTTTCAACCGTGCGAATTGCCGTTGTAGAAACAGTAGGCAGTGCCAGCGTGGTTGCAAGGGGAATTTTCCACGGGGTGAATTTACTTTTGGCCTGGATTGACAGTCCGTGTTAACGCTTTGTGCTCCGGAAATCATTTTCGTGTAGTTTCTGATACTTTTTTGAACTAGAAAGAAATTACTGCGATCGACAGACTCCGTTTTGGAAAACGTGTTTCGTAAAATGTTGCCTGGTGAAATATTTGTACACACATGCTTTTGTATTTTATTATCAATCGTATAAAAATGTCGGAGAAATTTTGAAATATTCTAACAGTGTCACAGGAAATATTCTAATAATGTCATAGGAAATTTAGTCTTGTTTAGTAAAATCTTGTATCTTGTATTTTGTATTTTAGTAAATAAAAAGATTTTTCTTTAGGAAATTAATTTTCTGTTTTGAGGAAGATTTTAAAAATATTTTATATTTTATATTGTTAAAAATATAATGAACTTAAAATAATTTTTACGTATATAACATAAAACTACAAGCTAAAGTCAGGATAAAGAATAAAATAAGAATATGAACATTAAATAAACATTTTGATTATATTGTTGACTGTTCTATTATGTGTAAAGATAATTTACATATAATTATATATATTATTATTATTGTAAAGTATAATTATAGGTGTATTTAAAGTATATTTGTAAGATAATGATGAAATATCAACAAACGTTGGTGATTTTTAATTATTTTTTCGATTCTTAGTTCAATATCAAACTATTATATTTTCTTTGTTATTTTATTAAACAATTTCGAAAGTAAAAAATTTGAAATTTTATTTCAAGCAAGATTAGTATATTTAATAGAGTGAAGAATGAGTTTTTAATCATGAAAATTATAACGATTCCAGAATACTTAAATTATATATATGTATATATAAATAATATTCGAGAATATATATATATATAAAAGCTGTCTAATCAGATTTCGTAACTTCGTTGGAAATTATGTGAAATCTAATTAATTACAATTTTAATCACAAAAGCAAAGTGTACAAAAGAAAACTTTTTAAAAGCTGGATAATATGTCACAATTGCTTAATTAGTTTATTTTTGAAAATATACGTGATTTAAAATCAAGAAGTTACAACAACGTTATAACATTTAAATGTTAAACAAAGAATTTTAATAAAATACATTATTTGTATTTTACAAAAATCATTCAAATCTCTAAAAATGCAATATTGTAAGTTTATAACATAATAAAAAATTATAAACTGATCTTTTTGATTATTTTGATAATTCTAACATTAATATTCGAATATTACTCAACAAAATTGTCTGTTAATAGGAAAATTATCATTTACTGACACTAATATAACTAATGAATATTAAGATATTTGTAAAATAAGAGTTCAGGATAAAAGAGGCTCTGTTGTATATAAATATACAATGAATATAAATAAATATATATAAATAAAAAAACTAATATGAATAATATACACGTAATATGTTTAGTATATCATGTCATGTATATACTAAAATAGTACAATTTAAACGCTAGTTCCTTACATTTAAATAAAATGACTGAAATAACGATGCATCTTGAACTTTTATAACAACGATATTATACCAATAACATTTGAATATAATTGAGTTTAAAACAACGATTGTAAAATCTCAAAATAAGTGTCTTCTCGTTCGCAACATTTTTAAAAGAAATTTGCACAAATTCTGTATTTGAATAGTTGGCAGATTCTAGGAGTAAATCGAATTACTAGATTAGGCGAAGTGGAATCAGATGTGCTGATCAGACACGAGCAAGCAGTTTGTGTCAAACACGACGTGTAATCAAATATCAGGTTATTGGGTACGGGGATAAAATTAAATATGAATTGAATTTCGCTCGCATACGTCCACCAATAAGGCTAGTTCATGAACAAACATAGAATTTTGTTACTGGATGTATCGCGAATAATAATCGAGTTCTTAACTACTATATTGTTCATTATTCATAGAAAGTCGTTGTCAGTCAAAGAACAACGAGAATTGTATTTAAATACGAAAGATTTTATCATTTTACAGATCATCGTTTAATCAGTCAAGTTTATTTTAAAAGTATTACAAATATTTATATTGTATTGCAAAAATGAAGCGACGACAGCAGTAAGATTGAATTAAATTATAATGGTAGTTTTTTAAACAGTCTTAAAAAAAATTGAACACTTATAATTTTCTCATATATTAACATATAAAAAGAAAAAAATTAAATACATAAAAAGAAATGATATATTGATTCGTTCCTATTTTTGTTCTAACAGCAACAAAAATATAAATTTTGGAGAAATACAACTATATTCCATACAATATCTTTTTTTTTCAAATGAATTTTATTATATTTATTATTTCTTTCTCGTTTCGTTCTTAAGTCAAAATGTTCTAAAATGTCTGAAATTTATGAATTTGTTTTAATTTACACTAAAATTTTAATTCAAATGGTAGTTACTTTTTTCACATGACGAGTATTATCACTTCATGACAATCTATTCATCATATAGAGATAACAAAATTATAAAAACTATATAAATTATAAAATTAAAAAATAATTATTTAGACATTCAATTACTTATACAATTAACTGATTTAATTATATTAAATCAATATATCATAGATTAATTATTATATTTAAAATTATGCATTATGAATTTATCTGAAGAAAAGAAATAAATGAAATAAATAAAAAAAGATATAGTGTACTACCTGTACCAAATTTATTACATATTAAACATGTTAATGAAATTTATATACATATATTTATAAAATATAAAATTTAAATATATATATAAAATATTAAATATATTAAATATGTTAATGAAATGGCAGTAATGGCAGCAATTGTAATTGATGGAAACTATCATTTGTGTAGACTGTTCATAAAACTTTATTTCATCAGTTAAATAACTTTCCTATGTTAAAGAAGAAACAGAATATCGCAATGATGCCATTAAGTAAATAACTAAAGTATTGTTACAACTTTCACAATAGTTATTATGATGAATGAATGAATTTAATTTTCTTTAACTTTAAACAATAGTAAACACAAAATTAAATAATACAAAATTGTTTATTTAAAATATTTAAGTTTTGTTGTTTCTTTAATGATAGTAAAGAATGACATAGAAATACGAAAAAGAATCTAATTTTTTAAATTAGAAACAGCCATTTTTAATAATGATCTTTCATATTTTTCACATTTTTGCTTCCTTTCACAAAGAAGTTAAAGAATTTCTCTGATTACCTCACAAAATGCATATAAATTAGAATAGATATTACGTTGTTTTAAAAAAATTATTCACGAAAATAATTGGTGAAATAATTTTGGGAAATAAAATAATGTTTCTCTATATTTTCGCATACACTTTCACATACTCTTTATTATTGGAAAAGGCAAAAGTTTCTTAGTCGTTTAATATAACGTTTAATTATGTTGTTTGTGGAATATTTCACTCAACCAACTTCTAATTTTAGTTCAAATCATACAGTTTGAATAGTCTCGTTGTAAAAATTTACGGTGACAATATAACTTGCAAAATTATGAAGTTCAAATCCCGCTCTCATGCATTGAATAATTTTACTAAACAAAGTTGCAAGTTTAACTTAATTTGCAACTGCTATAAAGTTATATCATTTGTAGTCAGTATCATTACTATTACCATTGAACAAATTTATGATTTTCAGGCAATTTGCAATTCTATAAAATATCGTGCATTGACTTCCAAGAAATTTAATTATAATTTCAATCTAACTTACGACATTATAAAGCACGGCGATTAAAACTATTCGAAGCCTACTTTGAAATTTAATTTCCCCCAACGAAATTATGTCGTATTGTATATAAAGTTACATTCGCAAACTTTTAATGATAAATTCTACGTAATGTTCAAAAATATTAATTAGATATGTTAGTTACGCTAGATGTTTAATCGAAAAGTTCGTACAATTGTCAATTTTTCATTTTCCACTAGAAAATCCGATTGAAAATTATGATTTTGTGTTGGTCATAATTTTATACTCACATCAGGTTGAATTCGAATACGATAGACAATTGAATGGTGATCTCGAATATGTTACATTTTAATTGATATGATATTGAGACAATATAGTCGAGAGTCTATAATCTTTGAAGGTTGTTTTTAGTTAAAAAAAAAAATACTTGCTACCAAATTCACCTTGACCTTGAATTTCAAGATCAAATTTTTTTATCGTTGCATCGTATTTCACCTGTTATAATGACTCATTTTTTTGGAAAATTATGTACTTCCAATTAATATTGAGATAGCTATATTTACATACCATGCTATATTTAATAACGATTAAAATTCACAATGTAACACTGAATTTAATATATAACAGAAAAAAGAAGAATTTACCAATACAGATTGAATCTCATGATTCGTAAGTCCTTAAATTATTTACGAAAAAATGTTTTAAGCAAAAGTTGCATGATTTTTAGAGGAACTATATCGTTTTAGTGTTACTCCGCTTTTCTTTCGAGATTATCTTCAGTTTTTTAAATGGAATGCTTTATTTCTTAATCAATATTTTTAAATTAATTAATTAATGCTATGTTTTTTAATTAATTAATTAATTTAACTAGTTTTAATTAATCGCTGCAGCTCGACATTCTCTACAGAAAAGTATTAGTCTATTAGTTAGAGATATTTTAACTTTAATTTCTTAAAATCGCACGAAAAACGAGAAAGAAAGGGGTAGTATTCTTGTGTTCTATTGTCTTCGTTTTTCACGTATAGATTTTACAAAATTAAATGAAAGAAAATGAGTAGTTTATGAGTACAAACGAATGTTTGAAACTTACGAAAGAAGTATCTATATCTTTAACCTCTTGCGCTAGTAACTGGATCACGGACCATAACGAGTGACTAAGCCATATAAATACAATAATTCGTCTTCTTTTTGACTTCATCGGTATATCACTGGATAGAAATTGCTAAGAAATAATAAATTTATTATTTGTTTAGCCTGGATTATATTTCAATATACTTAAAACTGAGAAAATATTGCAATTTTGGGCCAAATATTCTCGAAGTGTGCTTAACCTCTTGCGCTAGTAACAGGTTCGCGAATCATAACGAGTGACCAAGCCATATAAATACAATAATTCGTCTTCTTTTTGATTTTATCGGTATATCACTGGATAAAAATTACTAAGAAATAATAAATTTATTATTTGTTTCGCCTGGATTATATTTCAATATACTCAAACTGAGATAATATTGCAATTTTGGGCCAAATATTCTCGAAGTGCGCTTAACCTCTTGCGCTAGTAACAGGTTCGCGGACCATAACGAGTGACCAAGCCATATAAATACAATAATTCGTCTTCTTTTTGATTTTATCGGTATATCACTGGATAAAAATTACTAAGAAATAATAAATTTATTATTTGTTTTGCCTGGATTATATTTCAATATACTTAAAACTGAGAAAATATTGCAATTTTGGGCCAAATATTCTCGAAGTGCGTGGCACGTCATTCTAGCGCAAAAGGTTAGACACGTTATCTTGGAATATGGTAAATGGTAAATTCGAAATCGTCATCCAGTTGGTTTCTCTCCCGAAAATGGAAAAAATCACGAAAAGATGCGAAATGATCTGTAACTCGTATAGAGTGATGAGAAAAAGAGTTCATAACTGCGGCAATAAGTAGTAGCACTTCAACAAGATGAAATTGATTAATATTGAAAATTTTCAGTCACAAACGACTTCTTATTTCGGTTAAAGCGTCCGACTCATCATTTCTTCTTTTGTTAATTACAAGTATTCCATGTGTTCTTCTTCATTCGAGAATTTTTTGTACCAAAATTGCAACATTTTCTCAGTTTTAAGTGTATTTAAACGTAACTCAGGTAAATATATTACTTCTTAATAATTTCTATCCAGTGACATCATACTGACGAGTTTAAAAGGAAAATGAATCGACGAATTATTGTATACGGTTCGGTCACTCGTTGTGGTCCGCAATCAGTTGCCGTCGCAAGTCAAACGTGAAATTCCTAAACGTGTCGCACAAAACAAGGATTTTCTACTTCCGCTGTACCACTACGAGACTAAAAATCTTAACTAGTAGATTCAAGTCGAAACAAAAAGATTGTTTACAATTCTGAAATCATTAATTTCTCGTTTCGCGTTCTTTCGTCGTTCGTAAGAATCCTTTCTTTCATCGCTGAAGAAATACGAATGAAATACGAATAAAATGAAACGATGCATCGCTGTTTCTTAGAAAAACGTCAGAACGCAGCCGCTACCTTTCTAACTTTACACTACAACAATTTCACGAAATACGCAAATTACCCTTACCAAAATTCAACAAGATTCATTTCCCTTTCACCGGAGAGAGAAAGCTCTACAATTTCCCTCCGCTTCCAGAAACTCTTCCTCCGTTACCCACACAATCGCAATTTCCTCGATTGTTCACAGAACATGCTCAACTAGCAACTCCTCCTTCTCCTCCGTAACCCCACGAGGAAACGAGCGCATGCCCCTTGTACATTTTACAAACGTTCCCCAGGTGAAACGCGTCGGGTGGACTGCGAGATTCGACGAAATGGGACGAAATAGGAGGAAAGTGCGCGAATAAATGCGTTCACGGTTCAGCGACACGGCGGAACGCGACTGCATGGTCGGCTCCTGACGAGAGAGAGAAGCGAAAAAGCGCGGCTGGCCTCGAAACGTTCACGAGCAACTGTATACAACCGGTCGCTTGTTATAAATCAAAAGGTCCGGCCTGGTTATCGCTAAACGGCCGCAAACAAATCACGCTTGCGCTCGATCTCATGTAATAAGGCATAATGCGACGCGATTATCGGCCGATAATTGCACCGGATTCGTTTAGACACTCACGTCAAAGTTTCCATTCGAAAGTGTTCGTATCCTCTTTGCGAATCGTCGAGAGCAACGATCGCGACGCGGCGTCATTTTGCTGTTGGAGCATGACGTTGACTTTGAGAATTTGTATCACGACACGACTGTCGATGGACGTTGATATGTTTTTAGGGAGGAAATACGACGTATTTGGAACGCTGTTGCCGATTATTATACAGGGTGAGTCTCGTAACGTGACGACGTCAAATTTAATGCAAAACTTTTGCATAAATTTTAATATAAAGTATTCAATATTATTGATCTTCGTACATTATTTTCAAACATAAAATATTGATCTGATGATATCAAAGAAAAGAAGACACTTTAAGACATTTTGTGTATAACACATGTACGTATGTATAAATGTATTAATAATTAACAACAGTGTCCACGCATTCAACATAAAAATTGAAATGTTAATTTAATAATTTCCAAAACAAAACTAATCCTTTCACTGTCGTCCGAAATTCTTTCGATACTAACCTCTTGCGCTGGAATGACGTACCACGCACGTCGAGAATTTTTTCTATCAAAATTGCATTACTTTCTCAGCTTTAAGTATATTTAAGTATAACCCAGGCAAAACAAATAAATAAATAAATTTATTACTTCTTAATAATTTCTATCCAGTGATATCGTACCGACGAGTTCAAAAGAAAAAGAAAGCGACGAATTATTGAATTATACGGTTTGATCACTCGTTATGGTCCGCAATCAGTTAACCTCTTGCACTGGAATGACGTGTCACGCACGTCGACAACTTTTTGCCCCAAGTTGCAACATTTTCTCAGTTTCAAGTATAATTAAATGTAATCCAGGTAAAATAAATGATAAAATTATTATTTATTAATAATTTCTATCCAGTGATATCGTATCGACGAGTTCAAAAGAAAAAGAAAGCGACGAATTATTGTACACTCGTTCGATCACTCGTTATGGTCCGCGAACCAGTTGCCAGCGCAACGGGTTAATTCACTATCCGATTAATAGCAGTAACAATTATTATACAGGGTGAATCGTCGTAACGTGACGACATCAAATAACTCATAAAATATTTGTTGTACGAAAAAATGTTTCAGATAGAAGTTGCTTGGCTTCCAGGACATATAGTATCGTGTGATCATATTAATCACATTCTCAAAAAATATTACTTTGCGTAAAAGTCTGCAATTTAGTGATCATAATGTCACTGAAAATACACAAATTATTTCAAATGCAAGATAATTATTTTTAATGTTATTATCTCAAAATAATGATCAATTGTATTTCGACAACGAAATAATTATACAATGAAATAACATTCCAAATATATTAGATCTGAAATACATATCAAAATAGTTAACAGAACATTTCAGTATTCTCAATCGTCCATCATTTTTACGGAGCAATAGAAAACATAAATAGTAAAACAAAACATGAAACCATTCTAAACATTCAACATATTTTTACGTACCTCAACAACAATAACAAAGACATAATCATCGCCTGGGTTTCATCCAGGGAATCAAAGGTAACGAGGAAGCTGACATAGCAGCCAAAGAAGCAACATTGCCCTCGTCGGATGTCATCCAAAGATGAATTCCTTATCAAAACCTTGTTGTAACATTACACCATGCCGAAAAACAATCATGGAACAAAATATGGAACACCTCCAAAAAAAGCAAAAACTCATAATATAACCCACGATTTCTATCAAACAATGCCTACCAACAACATGAAAAGAAAAGACAGAATAGTCATGACAAGGCTTAGAACAGGACACTGCAAACTCACACATGAGTATCTATT
>NW_025109727.1:937199-940850 GCF_011392965.1 Frieseomelitta varia
CGTGTAATTATTTTAAAATTTACCTAGAGCTGCAAATTTTATTTAAAATTGGAAATAATTAAAAAATATCGGAATAATTATGAAAATATAACGGTTAATTATAAAGTAATTTTTTTAAAATAACTTACAAATTATTCTACATGATTCTTTCGAATTGTTTAATTATTTTAAAATTTACCTAGAACTGCAAATTTTATTTAAAATTGGAAGTAATTAAAAAATATTAGAATGATTATCAAAATGTAATGGTTCATTGTAAAGTAATTTTTTAAAGTAACTTACAAATTATTCTACATGATTCTTTCGAATTGTTTAATTATTTTAAAATTTACTTAGAAATGCAAATTTTATTTAAAATTGGAAGTAATTAAAAAATATTAAAATGATTATCAAAACGTAACGATTAATTGTAAAGTAATTCTTTAAAGTAACTTACAAATTATTCTACATGATTTTTTCGAATCGTTCAATTATTTTAAAATTTACCTAGAACTTACAAAATTATTCTATATTTTTGTATGTTATTTTTTCCATATTTTCCCTGAATTTTAAATGTCGGTTTCTTTGAAGTTAAAACGTTTGTTGATATCAGCGTTATTCGTTAGAACGTATTCGTTGGAGGTATAAAAGTATGAAAATATTATTATATGAAAGAAATAAAGGCAGGTTTTCTTAAATTCATTCTCTCAAAGCTTGAACGTCGAAGATCTGATTTTCAAATACCTACGTAAATTTTATTTTTTTTTATATTTAACAAATTTAACGTCAATTCGAAATAATGTTCTTTTTATTAATTAAAGCAAAGTAATGATTATAGATCTTAAATACATATAATTTATTTAATTTAATAATTTTCAATATAGTGAAATAATGTGAATGAAATTGGAACAAATATTTGCATAAGCAAGATGCGATTTCGAATTTTATTATGACAAGAAATACTAACTATAGGACATCTGATATATACAATAACAATAATGACAATAATATTCAAGCAATACTGCAATTTCTAAAATTATTTATTAAGTTAATTTCTTGTATCATATGTAGCAGGCATAAATAAGAAAATGTTTACATTTTAAATAAAGTATCATAATTGTTAGAAAATTTAAAAACACATATATTGTTACAAGAATGAAAACTATCGTTCAAAAGATTTTGAATGTTTTTACTTCCACAGAACAATGAAAAGAATAATGATAAAAAATAATCTCATTCTGTCATCATTTTGTCATGACATAATGAAACTGGTATTAAATAATTAATAGATATAGATTAAAATCATTTTAATTGTAAGAATATAACGAATTATACTGGAAAAGATACTTATCTCTAAAGTGTTGAAATAATTTTTAAAACGTAGATAAGAAAAGTTTTTCTAAATTTATATTGTGATTAATTCAAATAATTAATATTTGCAATAATCAGAGACACGAATGAATCACGATTCAAATTTTAATTTTTGGGCAAATCGAATAAAGTGTTGAAATACTTATAATTGGTTGTATAAATTAGTATACATCGATAAAACTTTAAATCAATGAAACGATGATCTTCAGTATATTTGTATAAATTTCCAGTTTTCAGTTACAATTTCGAAAGTTATTTGAATTTAAAATACATCAACTTTCAAATGAATATATTTCCATTCGATTTCCATTGATCAGAGAATGAAATAATGTGTAATAACTCGAAATAATAATTCCATCAAATTACAATATCCATAGTATTAAAATGTAATTTTATTCAGGGGTTAAAAATGGCTTCGGTTCTCGAAATAGTTATAAGAATTGAAATGGTATATCGATTTCGACTCTATGTGTATAAAATCGATACTGTTATATATCAGTTCCATAACGATTCCACAATGATTATATTTGTCGCTCCTCCAACAATTTCATTCAATCTATCTTCTTCTAATTATAAGAAAACTCCGAAGAAATTTCCGATCATAATAGTATAAAACCGATTAAAATACCACCAAATCGTAAAAAAAATAAATGATCACTATCGAAATCGATATAAACCAGAACTTGATAATTTTAGGGGAGACTTTCACCAATTTCAATGAATCTGAATCCTTTCCTCAAAATATTTCTGATTTCGCACATTCAACGATACATCGTTTCTTGGGATTTAAATTAAATTAGAATTAATTTTGAGTTATATTTGAGTTATATTATTGACACCACATAATTGTAAATAAAGCCAACACTTCCATCTTATTAAAATAATTCGCAAAAATAAATAATTCTTAACAAAATAAATTTTCAGAGAGAAAGAAATGTCACTTACTGTATACACTTTTGAACATAACATTACAAATTCAAAAGTCGTTGAAATTGGCGAAATTTATTTTTTAAGAAGTGTGAAATATATTTTTATAAATATTTCAAAACTAGAGATAGGGTAACATGTACAGAGAAAAGTTGTTTGGAATCATTCCCTCGGTATTTCGAGATCATTGAAATCGGTGAGGCCTAAAATAAATTATAATTGCTTCAATATTCTTCGAAACTGTCATTTATTAATCTTCATATAACAGTTATTAACAGTTTTATTTGAAATCGTTTCAATTCCTACTTTTGATATTTTTTGAATTCTTACAAATTATAAAACCTACATGAAAAGACTTTTTCTCAGTCCCTGTCGTCCATCGGCCGAATCAATATACAAACAATCTCCTCCGACAATTCCAACCTATCTTCCCTTCGGCCACAATAGTACCCAAAGGACCCAATGAAGACATTGTCGAATCGCCCACCGTCAAAAATGATCAATACGATCATCTTACCACTTTTCCACCCTTATATAGGGTGTCCGGAAAGTCTTTTTACAATTTCAATAATTTATTACAAAGCCAAATGAAAAGACAGACGAGTGAAAATTATTACAAAATGAGACGTATATATTTAAGTTTTTTTCTGCCTCATTTAACACACCTCTATATAGGCATCATCAAGATGCGGTATTCGATTTCTTACACGATCGATGTTTTCCTCTGATGTTCTTGGTCGTCTACTCCTCCCTTTATCGAACACTGTCACTGTCCCCATAAATTTCATGTGCCATGCACGAATTGATGGACGTGACGGTGGATCTCTTCCATACTTAATTCTGAAGTTTCGCTGAGTCTACAGGTTCGATTCGGTTTCAATAAACCATGATACACACTGTGCCATTTTATTTAAGGGGTTCACTTAACAGTATCTTATTCATCAACAGTACCTGAAATGCAACGCGATAAAAACCTTGATAACCACCAAGTACATAGAACAAATCTGATGAAAATATCTCATCAATTGCCTTTGTAATAAATTTTTGAAATTATAAAGAGATTTTATGGACATTCACATGGAGTTATGTTAAAGATATCGTGTATCGAACATCGCTAATCTAAAGCAGAGGATCACTGCTGTCACTGCGAATATGGCAAGAAATGGAGTACCGTCTTGATGCGCTTCTTGCAACTAATGGTGCCCACATAGAGGTGTATCAAACGAGGGAAATAAAAAAAAAAAAAAAAAACTTAAATATACAGAGTGTTTCGTAACTTTTGGAACCCACTTTGGGAGCTGATTGTACACCTAAAAATAATGAAAAAAAGTCATATAAATATATGTCCTATCTGTCTTCGTTTATGAGATATAA
>NW_025109727.1:941133-955844 GCF_011392965.1 Frieseomelitta varia
ATGAAAAAAAGTCATATAAATATATGTCCTATCTGTCTTCGTTTATGAGATATAATGAATTTTATAAACAGAGCAAACTCTCTGTCCGATCTCTCTTTCCATAGATCGCAATAGTGATGAAGCTAGTTTTACCAGGGATGGTATATTCAATTTTCATAATAATCACAATTCGGATGAAGAAAACCCACGTGTTATTGTGCATTCAAGACATCAACACCAGTTTAGTTTAAACGTATGTGCAGGTACGATTGATAAATTTTTAATTGGACCTTTTTCTCTTGATGGGAAACTAACAGGCACAAAGTACGTTGATTTTTTGAGCACGCGTTTACACGAAATATTAGAGGAACTTCCAGTCGATATTAGACTTCGTATGTGGTTTATGCATGATGGAGCTCCGCCGCATTTTAGCCGAGTGGCTAGGCAATTTTTGAATCAACACTTTGCAAATGAAATAAAATAAAATTAAAATAAATTAAAATAAAATAAAATTAATAAAAAATTCTTAATATAAAATTTTTAATGAAAATTAAATGAGGGAATTAAAATTAATAATTGTAAATTAAAGTGCCAGCAATAGCGGTTAAACTTATATTATAAGTTTATAATTAACAAACTTTATTAAAATAAATATATTTATATAAAAATTAATAATTATAGGTGAAATTTAAATTATTTAAATGAATATAATTTTATATATATTAAAATATATGAAAATTGAATATTAGACTAGGATTAGATACCCTATTACATTAATATAAAATAATATTTTTATAATTAAATGTTGAATCATTAAAATAAAGTAATATGACAGCCTTTTAAACTTTTTAGGGAAATTTGTTATTTAATTTGATAATCCACGATAAGATGTACTTAAATTATATTTATGTATTGTTATTATAATTTATGGATAGAAATATATAAATAAATATTTTATAAAATAATATTTTAAATCAAAATGTAGTATATTGAAGAATAAATGAATTATAAAAAATTAAATTTTTGAATAATTATTTTTAATATTAATTTGAAAGAGGATTTAATAGTAAATTAATTTAATTATTTTAATTGAATTAAGTATTAATTGGTGTACAAATTGTTCAATTTCTAATAGGAATAAGTCGTAACATAGTAAAGGTACTGGAAAGTGTTTTTAGATAAAAAATTTTAGTTTATAAAAAATAATTTATTTACATTAAATAGAATTAATTTAATTAAAAATTTTATTTTAAAATATAAATAGATTTATATTTTATTTTTATATTTAAATAAATAAAATTATATAATAAAATAATAATTATAGTAATAATTTAAAATTAATAAAATTATTTATAGTTTAAAGTAATGAAAATGAAAATTATTAAAAAATAATAAGTAAAATTAAATTTGTACCTTTTGTATCAGGATTAATTAATTTATTTTAATAATTTAATTATCTCGAAAATAAATGATCTAAATATATATATATATATATATATATATATTATTTTTGTTGAATAAAAAAAATAAATATATATTTAGAAATTAAATGTTTTTCGTATTTATTGATATCTAGTTTTTTTTTAAATAAATGAATGGATCGGTCTTGGAGGTCCTATCGCATGGCCTGCTCGTTCTCCTGATTTGAATCCATCAGATTTTCATTTGTGGGGACATTTAAAATCTATTGTGTACGCAACATCGATTGAAAATGCTGAAATACTACGAAATAGAATGGAGCAAGGCTTCCGACAAATTCGAGAAACACCAGGAATGATAGAGAGAGTAACCAGATGAATGATAAGACGCGTGCAGGCTTGTCTTCGAATGCAAGACGGTCATTTTCGAGCTTTCCTTTTGTAAAAAGTAATTAAAACAGAAAATTCATTATATCTCATAAACAAAGACAGACAGGACATATATTTACACGACTTTCCCATTATTTTTAGGCGTACAATCAGCTCCCGAAGTAGGTCCCACAAGTTACGCAACACCCTGTATACGTCTCATTTTTGTAACTGTCATTTCCGCTTATCGGTCTCTTCATTTGCCTTTGCCAGTGAATTTTCGAAAATTGTAAAGGGACTTTACGGACACCCTGTACATCCCGGCACAATTACACCGGTCCCGTGGGCCGACGATGGGCGCGGTCCATTTACATTTCATTTCGGTAGGCAGCCGAAGGGTTATTTACATTTTCCTCGCGCGTATTCCCGGCTGCCAATCGCGAGGATCGAAGCGACAGAAGCGTGGCGAACAAGGGTGAAGCGAAAGAAGCGGCGGCGAGGACAGACAGAGAAACGCGCGGAACCGCGAGAAAGAGGAGGAGAGAGAGAAAGAGAGAGAGAGAGGAGAGGGGCTAGGTCTGAGTGGAAAGAGGCTCGTCCCTGTAACGTTCCGATTTAATGGAGCGCAGCGACTTGATAACGGGCAACGGGGCACTGCAAGATTTATTAACGTCTCGCGACGCGGATAATGTCTCACCTACTTGCCGAGCGTGGAAGCAGACTCTAGCCGGGGCTGAATTATTCGCGGGACGGAAATTAAGGCTAGAGGCCGGGCCTGTCTTTTAATCTCCTGCGAGAAACGTTTCCTTCGTTTTCGTGCAGCGTTCACCTCACCGCTTTCGCCGGCACGACGTTCCGATTATTGCTCGCCGATCGATACGCCGTAAATTCAGGAAATTCAATGATACACGAGCCTCGTGCACGCACAAATATCGCGGAAGTTCTTTTTTCGATACATACGTTCGCACAGGGTGCAATTCGACCAGGCGACGTGTGGTTGAAACGTGTGCGGGTGTTTTGGTTAGGAGGATGAAACTTGTCGAAGTGAAGCGATACTGAGTAGGTGTGTGTGTATGGGGAAGGGGTGGACGGTTATGTGATCTTGGTTGCAAGTGTCGAACGTGTTGTTGCGAAAAGAATTTAATCTATTAGTCCTTTGAAATCCAATGTACGTACGCCAGAGAAAGTGTAAAGCGTCTCGCTGGGACACAGGATTAAATTCTTACAGAGAATTCTTACATATAGTAATTCTGTTCGATTCGATTTTATTCTCTTGAATGTGTATGTAGTAAAATTCACTGTTTAACTCAAATTTTAATCCTGATCAATCCTCGGTATGCTTTCATTATAATTTTATCACGACATAATATTTTATGAAAATTAAATAGACCATCTCAGGCAAAATTCGTAAATTTAGTGTAGTTAATAAATTAAGTTAATAACTGATTAACAATTCTACGTCGGATTGTTTACATGACTTTTAATGTATTACTTTAATGTATTACTTTATTCAACGTATTATGTATTACTTTATTCAATGTATTATTTAATGGTCGCAATGTGTTTTTATTATATTTTTATTTAGGCTTTTGGCGAATAACAGATAAGTGTTAGAATTTTTGTTAATAAATTACGTTCCACCTGAATGAAACAGACTGTTTCAGTATGGCTGCGTATTTTTCAAAATTTGCGACGCGATATGCTTCAAATATTGATGCAGTATGGCGTAAAATACAAGTATTAACAAAATTTGTTGAGTAGTATACTTTACGTCGATTGCAGTTGGCGCACTCATTTCAATCAAACATTTCTAGCGAAAACATGACTGGTAAAACACACATATCTATAACGAAAAATTAATAATGGATGTTAAGTGGAATATATTTCCACAAAATTAAACATTTAATAGTTGTATATTCATTTATGAAAAATACGATTAAATTAAATTAAATTTAATAACATCTTAAAATAATAATAAATATTATAAAACAATAATAAAATAATAATAATATTAAAATAAATTAAATTTTGTTTCTTATCCCCCCCCCCCGTTATTTCCTGGAAATAAAATAAATCATTCTATGTATAGAAATAAAACATTCAATTGTTCATGGTATAAATCACAAAGTTACCGTCTACATTTATTAAAAAAAAAAAATTTCTCAATTTTTTGACAATATAAAAATATCTATTTCTGCGATTTTTAGAAGTTTCGTGCAATTGTTTAAATGAAAATTAAATGTTAAATAAACGAGTGATTCTCGCTTTCTCTTGCTGTTTATTACGGACTTGTATTTACCCAGTTTTTTATCACTATCTCTACTATTCCCGAGTCTTCCGCGCTGTTTTACAAAAGAAACTTTTAACAAGTTCCATCTATTCTCGAAGTTTTTCTGCTCAAACCGAACGATAACGATCCGAACTAAAACAACGACAAAAAAAAAAAAGAAAAACAACGAAACGTTGATGTTGATTTTCCACTGCTCCTCGCCCTGTTTCCTTTTTAATATTTCCGCGACAGAATGAGAAAGTTTGTTTGCCACAGAAGTTCCGCGGTGAGCTTTTAAACTTTTTCAAGGGAGGATGTATAAAATTTGATCCTACTCCATTGTTAAACTTTCTCTGCTCTTGGCGCACGAATATCGATCGATGAAGAATAAGAACTTTCATCATTGTTGCCAATGACGTATTATAGTAATAAATGAACATTCGTTGTCAACTGTTTTCCTTACATAGGTCTCCTATAATATATCACTGTTTAGAAGTTTGAGAAGGTTTATCACAACAATAGGACTTATTTCATTTGGTAAACATGAAACTAGCTTTGTTTAATTAATTATTCATAGTACTTTCAATTATAATTTTCATCGCGATTCATATTTCGTTAATATGTTATTTTTATGAACAGAAATATGTACATTATAGAAAAATATATAAAATATATATAATATATTTAATAAAAATATAATAATATATAATAAATAAATAAATATATAAAAATATACAAATATATAGAATTATAATATAATATATATATATATTTATATATATAAATATATAGGATTTATTTCTGAAAATTATAGTTGAAAATTTTCAATTCTTGTGCAAATATGACTTAGGTATAAGATTAAACCAAACGATAAAACCTAATTAGAGGAATGTAAAATGGAATAGTTAGATATATACAAGTTATTGTTACAATTTCAATCTTTTTACTGATTAATCATTAACTTGTATAAAACAGGTGAATCAATTCCATGAACCAATTTCCACAGCAAGAGCAAAGTAATAATAGTAAAAAGTGATAAATTAATATGTTAACTCTGACGAATCTAATTTTTTATCTTTTATAAACTCTCCTTAAATTAAAATTTGATGATAATTTTACTAACTTAGATTCTTTAAAGGCTCCTACGTTATCTCACAATTAATCATTTATTTTAGAAATGAATTTTTTATGCTCTTCCATATCTCAATAATTAAATTATATTATTCTAGTTTAATCAAATCGTTCCTCTCTAAAACTTCTCATTAGCTTGGAATTAGAAGGAAATTGCAATATCTACAAAAAAGTGGGGACTTTTAAAAAAATAATGTTCAGAATTGCCATGTCAGTTTATCATTTTTCTCACCACTGGTGCTGTGGATTCATACTTTTTCCTCTTTTGCAGAGTCAACCAGCGAACAAACTTTTAACATGACAAAAATTTTAACGAATAACTTGTATAAATTTAACTATACGAGTCTGCATCCATCTAATTAGATTACATTCTAACTTACGCGTGTAATATACCTTATGTTTTTAAAAACATTTTTCGAATATTTTCATGATTATGAGAAACAATTCCGTCATGTTGATCAGATATTTATAAAAAAAAAGAGTGGGAAACTTTTTAAAAATTAGGACGATATCAGAATTGCTAAATTAATTTCTCTAAATTAATTTTAATTCAGAATGGCTAAATTAATTTTAATTTCACTTTATCAACCAGCACTATTAATCAGACTAAAGCAGCAAGCGATACAGCATTAAAAGACCGAGCTATTTTTCACTCGGAATGATCAAGAAGCCCCGGCAAACGAACATTGTTACGCGTGCACATTGTTGGCGGAGCAAACGAGGTGGCCGACCAAAGGAGAACGTTTCAAAAGAGATCGAAACAACGTGACGACCGGACTAACGATATCACGAACGACATAAACTGAATGCACTCGCGCGGATGCATAACGATCGATCATTTAATGAAAACGCCACCGTACGTTTGATTCCCCCGATTTCGAATCCTCTACGCCGACCTTTTGTTCTATCTAGACCCGTCGTTCTCTAATTTCGTTAAACGGTAGTTCGCCGCGACGACTCAAATAACTGCATTTCCACTAAATGAAAAACGGGGTTACCACCGAAAATACAGCCATTCGAGTTCATCGATCATATTCTCCTTCACGTTCTGTCCCTACCATCTAGGTTACACTGTGAAACTCTTGCCAGAAAGCATCAAGTTTCTTTATTTTTGTTTCGTCTTATGTCAGACGGACGAAAAGACACGGTAATCGAGTTTAATCTGCCATCTTACAAATTATTTCTTCCCAGGTACTGAACGGATGATGTATTTAAGGGGTCAGGACAGTTTGAAATTTTCAAAAAATCGATTTCCTTTTTTAAATAGTAGTTTGAAGTCTAGAAATAAAATAGAGAAGATTTACTTTGGAATATAATAATAAATCCGCGGATATAGAATAATTGAATTTGTATCACTGTTTCACAACTTTCAGTATTATAAAGCGTAAATTGTGATTCAAATATTACTCTTGGCGAATCGAATATTAGGGGACTTGGATTCAATTTAGTTGTGAATTGTAAGTACTGTGAGCCGCGATATATAAGTAAAAAAAGTAAGTAAAAAGTACATATGAAAAATGATGTTCTGAAATTTTAAACGCATTTTTCTCGAAACTAGGTTTTCAGAAACGGTGTGCAAGATATCTCGGAATCTAACCAACCGATTATTGTGAAACTTGGTACGTATCTTTAGTGTAACATTTACTAGGGATTGACGATCGAAAATTTTTTAATTTTTAACAATTTCGAAAAATATAAACAAGAAACGTATAAATTTTTGGCACAAATTCGATACGTCAAAAAGCCGCTATTTTCATAATTTTCACAGAAATGAAAATGTTGGATCGTCAATCCCTAGAGAATATTGTTTACCTTTGAACTTTTTTCGCCTTTTGCAGTTAATCCTGTTTGGCTGGAATCATGCACACCGATAGGCAATGTAAAAAAAGGTCATGTAAAAGGATGCCGTTAGAAAATTAAACAAGAGCTCACTTTTTTCTCTTTCAACGTTGCTTTTTATAGTTCACAATGTGTTAAAATAAACCACAAAAAGCTCATGTCAATCAAATGTGTACTTTTCTTTTACTAGCCCTCCAAAGTATTCGTAATTTTTAGGCTCGTCAAACTGTCCTGTCTTAATTTTGCTTGACGTGCAAAGTGTCCCGAATTTAAATATCAAAACATCAGAAAACAAACGCTTTAGACAAAATTGCAAAAAAAAAAAAAAAAAAAAGAAAAAGAAACAAACAAGTTTACATTTTATTTATAAATTCATTCGATACCACCCAACTTAAAGAGACTAAAGTAGCTACAGTGTATCGAACGTATCTGTCTACAATCAGAATGGTCAATGTTAGAACAGTATATTCATTAATATAGATGATAATAAATATAATAATATGAGTCACCCAATATGTGAATCATTTTACATAAGCAAGAGTGAGAAATAAAATATAATTGCTTTAACATTAAAATTACTGAAATGGCCAAAATGACCAATTTTTATTAAAAATTTTATAAACGTAAGACGACGTATTTTTCGAGGTTTAAATGATTTTTCGTAAAATATATAAATAAAAGTTGTGCTTTAATGTTTGATGGATATTTTATATTTCAGTCGACTATAATTTATTCAAGTAAAATAATTTTGTTTGTTAGTACATATTTTAATCTCTTGAGCTGGAATGACGGTGCCACGCACGTCGAGAATTTTTTGTAAATTATAATATTTAATTATAATATTTTCTCCAAAATTATGATATTTTCTCAGTTTTAAATATATTCACATTTAAGTAAAACAAAATAGGCAAAACAAATAATAAATGTATTACTTCTCAATAATTTCTATCAAAAAGAAAGGCGACGAATTACTGTATACGTGTTGGTCACTCGTTATGGTCCGCAATCAGTTGGCAACGCAAGCGATTAATTTATATTGCCTCGATGCAAAGAAGTTTAGGTTAGTATTACATATTGTATTGATTTATGACACAGAACTTCACTGACAGATTTCTCGTGTATGAAACCTTTCCATAAATGGAATAATATCCCTCTTCGTTATTTATAAAAAGAATTTTATTCGTTAAAAATAATTTTCTCACAAACAAAAAAAAAAAAAGAAAAAAAAAGATCCCTTTAGAGGCAATACTCTACTAGACTAGAAATATCCCCCGAAGAAGTTGGAACTTGCAAATTGCTTCCGGAACTTCCGGCGGAAACTCTTAATCACGTCTCGCGATCGGATCGTCGCATTGTGGACACGTGATGAATTTTCGCACAATGAGCAACAAACAACGCGACACGCACGATTCTGTCGTCACTCCTCGCTGCAAAGAGGCGAATCCTCAAAATTAATGCCGTTTGCGCGCATTCGATACCTATCGTCGGTTAATATTTGCCGTCACGATACTGCCAGTTGCGCGTGTGCACGATCACACATCACGGTGAAAAATGAATTTGCGGTCGATCATACGTTACGTTCGCCTCCGTGCAATATGCATTACAATGCACAACAATGCGTTATTAATTGCCGGCAACTTAAAATGCAGTGGCCGGCCCGGCCGTTGCTCGAAATGATACATGTCGCCGTTCGTCGTAATAACCGCCAGTTATTTACCTCGTGAAACACCGACGCCCGCCATTTACAATTTTAATCGACTGCAGTCGGGGGAAAAAAAAACCGGAAAGGGACAGGGAAGAAAACGCGGCGATGAAATCCACACGAGGGAATAATTTTGCGAAATTTTGTGAAATTTTCAAGCGGCAGTTCGTCGATCGTATCGTTTCAGTGATTTCGAAATCAATTACTGCGACATCGTACAAATTGAAAGTCATGTGTTTATAAGTCGATTCCGTTGTCGATGAATTATTAATAATCGGTTCTAAAAATTTGAACTGGAGTATTGGAAACACAGTGCTACTTGGACATTTAAACATTTAAATTACTATAATCGGTTCGAAAAGTTTGAATTGGAGTATTGGAAACACAGTGACTGCTATTTGGATAGTTAAATTATTATAATTTTGTAAAAGAAAGCAGGCTTGTTTCAAACCTTGAAGCCTTTACTCTCGAATGTATGTTATTCATTTTATTCTAAGATGTTTTTTACATTAAGTAGCGGATGTGAAAGCGAAGTGAAAGCATTTTTCTTCTCGAAAATATACATTGATGTAATCGACAAATTTCTTTGCATTGCAATATGTAAAAATGTTGGAAAAAATTCTTTTTCATGAGTGAATCCATCATGTACTTGGTGATTGACAATAACTCCTCAAATTTCGATGTACGATTTTTTCATTTTATTTAATTTTAAATATTAGGCCCAGACAACGAAAATTCTTTTCAAGAAATTCTTTTAAATTTTTTACTTTTCAAGAAATTGACGAAGAAACAAATCGTTCCATGAGTTCTGTAGAGTTATTGTAAAGTATGTAATGTTCTAACATAGTATGATAATTCATAGCATTTTCGAGAAGTGTCTCCATCTGTCACATAATTTAAAAACATCTTGAAATAAAATGAACGATACAGTTTGAAAATAAAAGCGCCAGGCTTTAAAATGAATCTAGGATTACTGCTACACGATTGCTTTTTACAAAATTATAACAGTTTTAATATTTAGTGTTCGAATAGTAATGAGTAACTGCAGCTGCAATTAACTTCCTTAATTTTTAGGGTAATTCCAAATAAAGTCAATTTGTGTATCGTGGTGGAAAATAATTTGATTAAAAAAATAAAGAAAGAATGTTATTGAGGAAATCTGCAATTTGATTTCTAGACAATTTGTGAAAAATTTGAACAAAAATTTATCTAAACAACTGTTGAAATTGACAGAATTTATTACTAGATATTTTATTAATACTTTATAATGTTATATATATTATATATATATAATTACACAATACATTAATTATCCATATTATGTATATAATATTTTATTAATTAGATATCATTTATAACAATAATTATAATATTTTACCAATATTGTTTGATCTTCCCACTAAAATAATAATGATATTTTTTGATATAATTGTTGAGCTCCGATTTTCCGGTAGAAATTAAAAACTTTTTAAGTTTTTACCTTTCAATTAATCAAATCTATTTTTAAATTTCTTATGTCTAAAGATTTGGTAAGATGTGAGAAGAAAATTGATTTCTTTGAAAAATTTTTTTCTATGTCATAAGTATTTTAAATATCTAAATTATTCGAAAGTAAAATAAGTTATTCCTAACTATTCTTTTGTAATGATTTTATAAGAACATAATGGAAATATACAAATTTTTAATTTCCATTCTTATCAAAAATATTATGTAGGTATCTAATAAAAGGTTTCTTAAAGAAATTCACAGAACAGTTTGTTTTACGTTTAAAGTTTAAAAAATATTTTCTAATGAAAATAATGAATATATAATATTTTCACTTGGTTTTGATTAAATAATACACTACTTTTACTACTGCTCTAGTTATTTTATTTTATTTAATTAAGAAACTATTTTTTATAATTTTGTAAATGCAGATATTTTAGACTGTACCTATAATAGATAAAAATGATACTTTTTACAAATTATGTAAACATAGATATTTCAGGCTGTATTTAACTATAATAGATAAAAACATTATACATCAATATAATGCAATAGCAAAGCACAGTATGAAAGTATTAACGACAAATTATTGTAAATTCGCCAAACACATAACACAATTCACATAAATATAGGTACATGTAATACATAATTATACAGCAATTATTATTAAGCAATTTTCATTGTGTTTCGTAACAGTCGTGAATTCTTTCATCAAAATTTAGATGAGTATGATGATTTCTAAAGGCTAAAAAAAGCCAAAAATTTAAAAATCTAATCTTTAAAATGCCTTTAAAGACATGAAAGATAAAAGTACGACTTTTAAACATAATTTAAAATTACTATTAATATTAATTTTTAATTATATTCTCTTTGACTTAATTGACTTTATTAGCATGTTCATATAAAATAGCAATTTTCAAATCAGAAAACAAAATTTTTGTTTCCAAATACACCAATTTTGTAAAATAGAATATAAATCAACATATTGAAATAAAATATCATCAAAAATTATGACATTAGAAAATTAAATAACTTAGTGATCTCTTACTAAATTATTAATTAAAATAAATATTAATTAAAATATAAAAAGTAATTGAAGTAATTAAAGTAATTAAAGCAATTAAAATATTTTTATTTTATTGAAAAGTTTTCTCAACATTTGGTTGTATTTAGAAATCATCCAACAATCTGCTACTTCTTTCATTTTCAATAATGATATTTATAGGTGCAATGGAAATAAAATTAGTGAAAGCTCATTATTAGCGGGTGCAAGAATATTTTTAATCCATCAGGCAGTCCCTGTTCGCGTAACACAGTGGTTCCATGCACATAAATACAGCGATCAGATGCGATTATAATGGCTATGCATAATATGTTATCAATTTTATGGTAAGATTAAGTACAATTACGCCAGTTTCGAATATAATTAGTGGAAGCACCATCGATATGGTACTAATAGAATTAAAATGATGATCGATGCGCTAAATTATGAAATAATAACGTTCAACGTTCCAATTAAATAGCCATATTTTCGCATCATCTTTTAAGAAATTTCAATAAATTGAGTTTGGACAAAATTATTCCTTCTCATTGTTTCGTACGGTCTTTAGGGAAAAATTTATAGAAACAATTTGGAAAAAAATAATTTAATAATTTAGAATTAAGACACACAATAATAAATTTAATAATCTAGAAGTAAGATGTATGTAGTAATTAGAATAAAATAACAAAAATACACGAATATCAAATCGTCCTATTGGTAATGTGGCTCTTTTTGAAAGAAACGTTTAAAATAATGGAAACTGTTACTACGGATAGAACTTTATAAAACTGAAATTAAAAATTAGAGAAAAGCTATAGGAAATTCATCACTAGTCAATTTCCAAGAATTTCTTATTTCCACGTGGTACATAAAAATCAACGATCTGTCAATCGACGATTCATTATTATCAATTTTTCAGTACAGTAATATTTAAACTTATATACAATCATTCTTTCGGTCAATTTCGATTTGCTTTTCTTTTTCACAAATATCTCACGTTTAAGCAAAATATGACACGTTATTAGTAAAAAAATTATTAAATACGAAAAAGTTATCACTAACTATAATATCATTTTTTGATCTTTCTGAAACATTATAAAATCCCTTTTGTTTATCAAACCTTTACAAGATGTAAAACTGAAATACAAAAGTTGAAGAACTTTAATTGAGAACATTTTATTTCGAAAGAAATTCGCAATGTTCAAGTTAAATTTCTATGTCTTTCGAGATTTTGCAGACACAACTTAAAATAAAACGCGATCGTCTTCAACTATGCGCTGAGGAGATTTTTATGAGAACAATTCAGAAGAATAAAGTATTACGGACAACGCATGTGTGCAAAGATTCATTCTGTTTAACATCCAGACGGAAAATTATACAGCGCGATGAAATCATTCGATATTGTTTGTTTGATGCGAGTATCGTTTTTCATCGGTAAGTATTATGATAAGTGGATAATCATAGTCCCTGAAACCTCCAAATCCACGCATTTCCAATGTGAAATCGGTACAATGCAGTTGAATTCAATGAAATCGCGAATGTATCAATAGAAAATTGGCTGAGAAACGATTTTCAGTGTATTGTGATATGTCAGTTGTGTTGTTTCATTAAATTATTTATGTTTCAATGATAACATATTGATGTGACTTTAATTTTAGACACGATAATATTTATAATAGTAAGTATTCATAGAAAAACAAAACAAAAAAAAAAAAAAAAATAGAATGAAATAAAACTCAAAGTGTTTTATTTTCTATTTTTAGGAGCATTGTTACTCTGGAAAAAATTCGAATTTGCTACACGTGTAAAATTCATTAAATGTTAGATATTCCATTTTCAAAAATCATGTTCAAAAAAAAAAAAAGATTGTTAGAATATACATCGTACATAAGAAAATTTTATAACAAAATTTGACAAGTAGAATTTCATTTATATGGACTAGGATTTATGGATTGAAAATACCAATCATTTTCAGAATAATACCAATCATTTAAAAAAAAAAAAACCAAATCACTTCGTTATATATATAATTTAATTTTAGCATACACAGTAGCTAGCATAGATATACTTTGTGTTTGACCGTAGATTTTTATGCATTTTAAAATGCACATAATCTGCAAAAATATCGGAAGCATAAAGCTAAAATAATTTTCTATCCAGGCTACATTTCTTAAAATTCTTTTTCATTCTAAAAAATATGAACTTGCATGAAAATCTGAGTATGCTCTTACGACACAATAATTGGACACTTTGGGGCACAAATGGGACTATACACATTATGTAGTTACAATAATTAAAAAATCGTTTATAAAAAATCGTATTATAAAACTGTAGATTATTGTGCAAATTCATATCTTTAGGAATAAAGTTCAGAAAAGAGAAACTAGATAGAAAATTGTCTTCTCTATTAATTATTACACAGGGCATTTCACTTTGAATATTTTGTATTCTTTCGCACATTACACGCATTCCTGCACCTTCAAATTTCTTACAAATGCATTAAAAAACAGCTCCATAGTCATTATCATAACTTCTATAATCACTCTTTACCTAACTGATTGTGAGATGCACGCGTACAAAACGTACAATTACCATGAAATTATTGTACAATTCTTCACAGTTTATTATTCCTTTGTCTCTCGTCTATTATACAGAGTGACCAATCCCTTTACAATTTCACAAATTTATCACAAAGGCAATTGATGAGATATCTATTGATAAATAAGATACTGTTAAATGAACCCCTTACAAAATGGCTACTCCTCAAGAGAAGGCACAGTGTGTATCATGGTTTATTGAAACCGAATCGGATCTGTAGATTCAGCGAAACTTCAGAACTAAGTATGGAAGAGATCCACCGTTACGTCCATCAATTCGTGCATGGCACATGAAATTTATGGAGACAGGGACAGTGTTCGATAAAGGGAAGAGTGGACGACCAAGAACATCTGAGGAAAACATCGATCGTGTAAGAAATCGAGTACCGTCTTGATGTGCTTCGTGCAACTAATGGTACCCATATACAGGTGTATTAAATGAGGCAGAAAAAACATAAATATATGCGTCTCATTTTGTAATAATTTCCATTTGTCTGTCTCTTCATTTGCCTTTGTGATAAATTTTTGAAATTGCGAAGAGACTTTATGAACGCCCTGTATAATATTCTCTTAACTATCTAGTATTTTCTTAAATTATTTCGTGTAAAAACATTTCTTGCAACTAATAGTGCCCATATAGAAGTGTGTTAAATGAGGCAAAAAAAAAAATTTAAATATATAGATCTCATTTTGTAATAATTTTCACTTATCTGTCTTTTCATTTGCCTTTCTAATAAATTTTTGAAATTGTAAAAGGACTTTATGGACGCCCTGTATATTCTCTTAACTATCTAGTATTTTCTTAAATTATTTCGTGTAAAAACATTTCTTGCAACTAATAGTGCCCATATAGAGGTGTATTAAATGAGGCAAAAAAAAA
>NW_025109728.1:0-1069 GCF_011392965.1 Frieseomelitta varia
TAATTAAAACAGAAAATTCATTATATCTCATAAACGAAGACAGATAGGACATATATTTATATGACTTTTTTTCATTATTTTCAGGCGTGCAATCAGCTCCCGAAGTGGGTCCCATAAGTTGACGAAAGACTGAAAGACTTGAAAAGAATTCATCACAGAAAAGGAAAATTTTAATTCACAGAAATTCACACCTAATACTGAGAAAAAGAAAAAAAAAACTCATTAATCATATCTCCAAGCAAGATAACAAAGAAATTAAAAAAAAAAAACGTGTTTGTAAAAGTCATTTTTTGTTTTACATCATTCAGTGTTTCAGTGGCCACTCTGTATTTCGGTGGCCATTCTATAGCGAGACGTATGTAACGTAGGTAGCCTAAATACGCCTAAAAACGGACTGAACGTTCGGACATACATACATACATACATACATACATATATACATGTTTATTTGCCGCGTATATATGTAACGAGCTGTCCCGGTTACGAGAGAGGAAAAGATACAGTATCCTTCGGATCGATAATTCGCCGCGGTTCGGGAGGAGACGTCGCATCTTGAGGCCATCGCAAGGGGTGACTGACGGTGAGGCTGTGTATGTGTGCGTGTGCGTGTGTGTGTGTGTGTGCTGTGTGCACGCGTATCACGATTGCACGGCGTGCAATACCGCGTATCCGAAGCTCACTCAGGGGTGGATGGAACGGGCCTCGTCGCGAGCTTAATGATGTACCGACCAGCGAGACAAGAGTGGATGGAGGGAGGGGGATGATGGTGGTGAGCGCAGGAAAACGCGGCGGCAAATGAGAGCCCGGCAGCCCCGTTGATATGCATTATGGAACGCTGTATCGTTATTGTTTCCCATTCGTTTTACCGTTCTTCCACTCTTCATCCCCTGGCCTCCTCGACCCGAACCACGCCGACGTCGTCGCACCGCGAGAAAGGACTATTCCCCCGGCGATTGCCTGGCATCGCGTCGCGACCAGCGTGTTTGGATTTAGGCGGATCCGCGGCTCAGAGAGTGGAGAGACGCGTGTTTGTTCCTTTCTTTCTTTTTCTTCTTCTTTCTTTTTTTTT
>NW_025109729.1:0-1070 GCF_011392965.1 Frieseomelitta varia
ATGATTTTATCAGAGATAATTTTAGACTCGAGATTTGTTTCGAAAGACGAGACAGTTTGATAGTTTCTTTGTTCCTTTTTTAGAATTTTAGAATGAAGACTATGTCGAGAAAAAGTGCCAGTTTTAGGAATTTGTGGCATTTTGGCATGCGCTTCCATCTGAATATTGGATGATTTTACCAGAGATAATTTTAGACTCGAAATTTATTTCGGAAGACGAGAGAGTTTGATTGGTTTTTCGTTCCTTTTTTCCAATTTTAAAATGAATACTGTCGAAAAAAATGCAGGTTTTAGGAATATGTGCCATTTTGGCACGCGCTTTCTATCTGAATATTGGATGATTTTATCAGAGATAATTTTAGACTCGAGATTTGTTTCGAAAGACGAGACAGTTTGATAATTTCTTTGTTCCTTTTTTAGAATTTTAGAATGAACACTATGTCGAGAAAAAGTGCCAGTTTTAGGAATTTGTGGCACTTTGGCATGCGCTTTCATCTGAATATTGGATGATTTTATCAGAGATAATTTAAGACTCGAAATTTATTTCGGAAAACGAGACAGTTTGATAGTTTCTTTGTTCCTTTTTTAGAATTTTAGAATGAAGACTATGTCGAGAAAAAGTGCCAGTTTTAGGAATTTGTGGCATTTTGGCATGCGCTTCCATCTGAATATTGGATGATTTTACCAGAGATAATTTTAGACTCGAAATTTATTTCGGAAGACGAGAGAGTTTGATTGGTTTTTCGTTCCTTTTTTCCAATTTTAAAATGAATACTGTCGAAAAAAATGCAGGTTTTAGGAATATGTGCCATTTTGGCACGCGCTTTCTATCTGAATATTGGATGATTTTATCAGAGATAATTTTAGACTCGAGATTTGTTTCGAAAGACGAGACAGTTTGATAGTTTCTTTGTTCCTTTTTTCGAATTTTAGAATGAACACTATGTCGAGAAAAGATACCAGTTTTATGAATTTGTGGTATGCGCTTTCATCTGAATATTGGATGATTTTATCAGAGATAATTTTAGACTCGAGATTTGTTTCGAAAGACGAGACAGTTTGATAGTTTCT
>NW_025109730.1:0-1073 GCF_011392965.1 Frieseomelitta varia
TTTTTTTTTTTTTAAATTTCCAACCCCGAGACGGTACGCCGAGGCTGAATCGAAGAGGAGAGCCAACGAAACTTCCGTCCACGCGGCACCTCCTCGTCGCGGGACGAGTTCATTACGCGTTGCAACGCGGCTAACTGGATTTTCGTCGTCCCTCGTAACGAGCTCACCCTTTCCCTCCTCTCACTCTTACTCTCGCTCTGAAGGTGTAATTCAAAAGTTGATTCGAGCAGCGTCAATTTATTGCCGGCGGTGGTGGCACGCATGGTCGAGAGAGCTTCCTCTCGCGAATGCGAGGAGCGATGCTCCCGGTGGGCCGAACAGCCGTCCAAGCGGGTAAAAAGCCGCTGGGAAATTGCATTAAATAGAGACGCGCGGCCACGAAAAAAGAATGGAGGAAGAACGGAGAACGAAAGGAAACGCGAGTTAGGAAAGTCGTCTCGTTAAACAAAGGAGGATCCTTAGGGTCTTTCAGAATGTCTCCCGGACGTCTTTTCTTCTTTCTCTTGCCTTCTCTGTTCTTTTTCTTTCTCTTCTTTTTTTTTTTGGACAAGTTTAAAATCGCATCTACATCAAGGTCATTCGCGACTAGGACGCGTAGGGATGGTACTTGCATTTGTGTAATATAGATTTGTATTTATAATATAGTTGATAGTACATAATATAGATTGTAGATTAGTATTTATATTATAGCATGGATTTATATTTTGGTATATTTTTATACTAGCATAGATTTATAGTGTTATTTGTATTTGTCGCACAGATTTATATTTATATGGTATTAATAATGTATTTGTAATATAGAGTTGTATTTATAGTAACAGATTATAGTATATAATATAGATTACAGTATTATTTGTATTTATAGTATAGATTTATATTTTGTAGTATAGAATCAAGTATTGAAATCATCTCTTCAGACGATTTTGAAAAGTCAAAGCAGAGGCGAGATCAATCCTATAGAATTTTCTCTATTTCCACATAATTATGAAAATTTTTATTTTTAAATTAATATAACAGGGAATCCAGATTTAATTTATTATTTAATTTTAATATATTTTAATATAAAAATATAT
>NW_025109731.1:0-1073 GCF_011392965.1 Frieseomelitta varia
AATGTTTATTTACATTTTTTTGATGTCAACACACTTTGTTATCAAAAATTTACGAAAATTTCAAGTCGGAATTCCTGAAACATGGAAATTTCGCATTGTTTGCCAGCTTTTGTCTGTTTATTATAGTTCCCAATCTTTATTTACATTTTTTTGATAGTTTATTACGGTTTCCAATTTTTATTAACATTTTTTTGATGTCAACACGCTTTGTTTTCAAAAATTTTCGACAATTTCAGGTCGGAAATCCTATAACTTTGAAATTTCGCTTTGTTTGCAAACATTTGTATGTTTATTTTGTTTCCCAGTTTATATTTACATTTTTTTGATAGTTTATTATGGTTTCCAATGTCTATTTACATTTTTTTGATGTCAACACACTTTGTTTCCAAAATTTTCGACAATTTCGAATCGGAAATCCTAAAACTTTGTAATTTCGCTTTGTTTGCAATCATTTGTCTGTTTATTTTGGTTCCCAATGTATATTTACATTTTTTTGATATTTTATTGTTTTTTCCAATGTTTATTTACATTTTTCTGATGTCAACACACTTTGTTTTCAAAAATTTACGAAAATTTTTGGTCGGAATTCCTAAAACTTTGAAATTTCGCTTTATTTGGAAACATTTGCAAGTTTATTTTGGTTCCCAAATATTATTTTCATTTTTTTGATCGTTTATTATGGTTTCCAATGTTTAATTACATTTTTTGCTGTCAACACACTTTATTTTCAAAAATATACGGAAATTTCAAGTCGGAATTCCTGAAACATTGAAATTTCGCTTTGTTTGGAAACATTTGTCTGTTTATTGCGGTTCCCAATGTTTAATCACATTTTTTTGATAGTTTATTATGGTTTCCAATGTTTATTTACATTTTTTTGATGTCAGCACACTTTTTTTCAAAAATTTTCGAAAATTTCTAGTCGGAATTACTGTAGCTTTGAAATTTCGCATTGTTTACAAGCATTTGTCGGTATATTTTGGTTCCCAATCTTTATTTACATTTTTTTGATAGTTTATTATGGTTTCCAATGTTTATTTACATTTTTTTGATGTCAACACACTTTGTTTTCA
>NW_025109732.1:0-1073 GCF_011392965.1 Frieseomelitta varia
ATTAAAATAAGAATCGACAAAAGGTATTAATCGACAGATGGTTACACCAGCCAAGAGACAGACCAATGAAGGATGAACTCACGGGAACGACATATCTACTGACACGGGAAGTCCTGTGGGATGTGGCAGGACGTTCGGTGTCATTGATGCTCGGAGTAGTCGTTAAAGAACGTCCTTTCCCTACTCCGAACTGTCCTACAGAACTTTGTGCGCTCAGGATTGTGCGTGGTGTGATCGTGGATGCTGAGTCTGACTCAAAGCTACCACCCTCCTCTTTGTCCTATGATTCAAGCATTTCGTTAGGGCGTCGAAACAATGAAGCGGCGAAAATTGTTTTATTTTGTTGTTGTTGTTGTTTTGGCTTCGTGTTGGAAATTAAAATTGGTGTAGAATGCATTTGTGTACGTATATTGGTTCGTGAAAGTATCTGAATGTTTATATAGACGTGTATGACACTTTGAAATTTCATTAGATATCGCAACTGCTGCTGATCAAAACGCGGCGTAGACATGGTGAATTTAAAAAGGAATTTACTGGAAATCACTGTCAATTACACGTAAATATGAAAATCACAATTGACGATCGTAAAATTTACACAACGGGAAGAGATGATTCAACATTTTCCATTTCGGTTGCGATTTATATGTATCATTCGTTTCATCGTGCAGTTATAACTTTCAACAGTTTCGAAAAATTACTCGTGGACTGAGAACGTGGATATGAGAGCTCGTTCAACGATCAAGCATCTTCTCACGATTAAATTTAATGATTGTGTAAAATACAAATATAAAAATATGGAAATGAAATATGTTATTTGTTATGAATGAAGCAATGGTCAATCATTGTCGAGTTGAAATGTTCAAAGAGAACCTAACTTACATTCAAAGCACTTTCATATTTGAAATGAAGTTTCTACGTGGAAATATAAATTCTCTAGAGATACAGATTGTTTGAAAAATATAATTAAAAAGAAATATATATATATATATATATTTTTTTTAAAAACTTACATTGGTTGATTGCGAGCCTTCTTGAGCTTTGGGATTCAACTCGAACTCAGAGTCCCTGTTGAA
>NW_025109733.1:0-1074 GCF_011392965.1 Frieseomelitta varia
TTGTTTTGACTTCGATGTTAGTGAGGCTTTGCTGTGGAATATCCTCTACGGGGATGCTTTTATGGACTGCAATTGATATACCGCCTCTTGGTTTGTTTGCACTTATTTGTGAACCGTCTTTCCTGTGTATGCTGTAGTTTGATATTTTGATAACGTCTTTAGGAGTAAGCCAGCTTTCTATAACGATGGCATGTGAGCGTTATGGTCTGAGAGAGAACTATGGAGTTCAGCTGTTTTCAATGCTGGTGGCGTTCCAGTGAAGGATGTTTAAAGTTTTCTTATGACTGACCATTTTCCAGTTCTTTAACTATTTGTACGATCGCTTTGACTCAGTCCATGTTGTTGGTACATTTGGTATAATATTTCGGTATCAAGGAGATTATTCTCAATAAGAGGTCTAAGTCAGACCAGCTGACGTCCTCTAACTTCTCAGTAAGCTCTATGGTTTTGTGTTCTTTAGTTTGCGAGGGTTGAGGTTCTTGCGTATTTGAGTCCATGTCTAATGAAAGAGTTTGTCTGTCTGAGGAGTATAGGCAGCGAGGATTTATCTGGAGGTCAGGAGTAGAAATTGGTGTGCGGGTAGTTGATATTTTTGTTTTGTTTGGATTTTTGCTTCTTTGTAGGCGTTTTTGTTGTTGGGATAGGCAATCAAAGCTGGACACTTTGAATAGTTTTTTCTAGCATTTTAGTGCAGGTTCTTATTTCGTGCTGACCTGCACCAAACTGATTTTTTGTTACAGTTTACGGATGTGTGCCTGACAGTGGAAACACTAAGTCATAGATTTTCGATTTTCGTATTTCTCCCAGTAAACTTTAATGTTTTCAACATATCTGACATAATTTAGTTGTGCTAATTTGGTTCGTGGGACGAATGTGATTTTGTAAATTGGGTATCTGGGATTGGGTATGTGTTGAGTGTTCTAGCGAAGTGTAGGCTTTGGTTTTTTTATATATAATATCTCTAAAGAGGCAATTAGTAAAATTACTTAGGACATTCACTAACAGGAAAACAAAAATTGCTAGTAAATAATTATTTTTTTATTACTTCTACGTGCCGTTTTTCGAATTTTTTAG
>NW_025109734.1:0-1074 GCF_011392965.1 Frieseomelitta varia
AGGTGACTACGCACGAGACCCGCCCGGGCCCTAATCCCAACCACCCTCCATTATCATACATACAAATAACTCTGCATTCCTAAGGAATGCAGAGATTTTATTCTACTTGGCCCGGGGTTACGAACAAAGGAAACAAACGTCTCATAGTTCAATCTCAAACTTAAGTCTAAATCTTAACTCTGAAGCGCATGTATGAGATTGAACTGTGGAACTCTGTCTCTCAAACAACGATCGCGATAACAATGAGTTCAACTCTCACAAAATACATACAATGCATACAATCATACAATGCATACAGTTCATACAAAACATACAGCACATACCATTAATACAATGATACAATCATACAATGCATACAGTTCATACAAAACATACAGTACATACTATTAATACAATTATATAATCATACAATGCATACAATAATACAATGCAAACAGTTCATACAATGCATACAGTTCATACAATACATACATTACATACTATTAAAGCAATACATACAATGCATGCAGTTCATACAAAACATACATTACATACTATTAAAACAGTACATACAATGCATACAATCATACAATGCATACAGTTCATACAATGCATACAGTCCATACAATATATACAGTACATACTATTAAAACAATACACACAATGCATACAATCATACAATGCACAGTTCAAACAATACATACAGTACATACTTTTAATACTATACATACAATGCATACAATTTATAAAATGCATAAAGTCATACAATACATACAGTACATACAATCATACAGTCATACAGTACGTACAGTACATTCAATGCATACAATTCATACAATCCCTACTAGCGCATTCTGTATTAAAGATGCGTTTACTGAACTTTGAACGAAATAAGGAGAATTAAACTATTGACACGCTGCAATATCGTGTCATGCAAGGGATATAACACGAAATGAAACCGCGATTTGTCAGTGTGCCAAATCGGGGTTCGAGCACCTAGAGGCATGTAATCTAGCGCTACCCCCAACGACACAGTGGGGTTCCGAAGAACCGCTGAGCCGGATTACAAAGGACACTAGACTACAAGGACCTACC
>NW_025109735.1:0-1076 GCF_011392965.1 Frieseomelitta varia
CTTCTTTTTTTTTTTTTTTTCTTTTAGTTATCGTTTCTAGCAGCTAGGGAACTACCGTAGGAATTGTTAGCAGCGAGTAACACGAACGAAGATGCAAAAAAAAAAAAAAAAAATCATGTTATTAAATATTGTCTATCTGGTATGATAAATGTGAACGCTAATCCGTAATTGTACTGTGTGTATATACTATTAATAGCGATGTTGCGTAGGTTATACACGTGGAAATTATCTAAGGACGACGATTTCTAAGAGACAAAATGAAAAAATAAAAAATTAAAAAAAAAAAAAGAAAAAAAAGAGAGAAACGCGGGAAAACGAGTTGCAATGAAGAGGAGGAAGGAGGAAACACTTTCGACGAAAGAGAAAAGAAAGGAAATGAAGAGGGATTATATATACTCGAAGGGGTCCTCCAACCTTTCGTGCCTGCCGCGACTACCTGGCCATTTTCTACCACCGTGTTCATCGTTTTTCTACGATTTTCGACGCCGACTGTTTCCACGAACTTTTTCAAACTTCGTTTCGCAACAAAAAAGAAAAAAAAAAAAAAAAAAAAAAAAAAAACGTTGGCCGCGCCGCGACAGGCACGAAGAAACGACCCCGGCGGCTGCGTAAAGGCGAAGGGAATGGTCCGAACCATTGAAATTGCGCGATGAAAGTGTGGCTAACGGGACTCTACTATGTATATCGTACCTTCGAGAAATTAAGTATAGACATTGTTTTAAGGATAATGTACAAAAGAAGAAGAGAAAGAAGAACATCTCGCTGTCGATGTTCGCGCGAGGACGCACGAGGGCCTAAGAAGTCGAGATACGCTGTTTTTGTCTTTTTATTTCTTCTTCTTTTTTTTTTTTTTCCCCTCTTTTCTCTCCTCTAAATTCGACGAACAATTCGACAACTTTTCACGATCATCTCCGTCGTTGTTTCGTTTCATTTTCTCCGAGAGGATGATTTCACTCGATCGTGTAAATGTAATCGGGTGTGTATGCGCGCGCGATACATCTCCTCTCTTTTCGGCTCTGAATGCGTGATCACGCGTACGCGACGATCTTTTCCGTTCTTTCTTTGAAGAAGAAAAA
>NW_025109736.1:0-1076 GCF_011392965.1 Frieseomelitta varia
TAGTTGAGTTTTCGCGGACACGCGTGGAGAGGAATCTCCGACGCCGGACGTTTCTCGGCGAAAGCAGTGGGCAACAAACGAAGGCGCAATGGATGGGGGGCAGAAGAAGTTGTGGAATACTAGAATGCGTCCGGCTGCGAATCGACAAATTCCGTTGAGCTTTTACGAGTAGCTCGGCGAAGTCGCAACCGTTATGTGGTCGGTTTCGCCGACAATGTCCCGGAGAGAACTAAGATATCTTTACCCGTGCCACGATATCTCGTGCGCGGCCAAGGAAACTCTGCCTTATCCGGCCTTTGCTGCAACAAACTCTCGGCTCTCCCGTCTTCGAGCAACTTCAGTTTTATTTCTTTACTGCGTTTCGATTTGCATTATCTTCATCTTTTCTTCCATTATATATATTCCATTTTAACCATTTCAGTGACCATTAACTGTTCGTCGTATATAAAATTAAAATTTGTTTCGAAATTTACTAACATTTTCATCTTTACACATCAATCATGTATTTGTAGAATTTCGATTGTGAACACCGTGAAATTATGTTTTTCGTTTAATATTTACAGAGTGGACCATTTAAACGAGGCCATCTAAATGCCTTTACGATTTGCGATGACGAGAATAATATTTTCGTCTAATGTGTATGCCATCGAAAGGCCAATATGTGGCAAAAATGTTCTTCAAATGTTTTCCAATCGTCACTGATATTCTTTCCCCGTACAGTTATTGTCCGTTCTATTGTACCGTGTATCTGGTAGAAAAGTATGTCTAGATATGTAGCAATAGTTCTACATCGTTTAAAACATTTTAAAATTTCAGTGACAAACTTGCGAAAGTATTCAAATAATCAGACGTGCTTAAAAGTTTCATTAATGTGTTGAAAAATATCCAGAAATGTAAATGAAATATCTAAAATAGGGCACCTATTAAGCAGATAAATTTATAAATAGTAATTGACAACGATAGATAAATTATACTGGCGGGCTTCGTCAAATGAAAAACACTCTTTGTCACGTTGAACAACCAATATTCGGCGATTTCCACAACTGAAAAACATATTATCAGTTATTTCTCATCAG
>NW_025109737.1:0-1076 GCF_011392965.1 Frieseomelitta varia
TTCAAACTCGAATGTATAATTCAAAAACTAACAAGGAGAGGTCACAGCTGTTGGGTCGTCGATTTTAATGAAATTTGGTGTTTCGATACTAAAGTAAAAATAATTTGACTATGTCCAAGCATTTCCGTCAATACTCTATTTACAGAGATATTTAATGTTTTAATCCTCTATCACAGCTATATATTTTCTTAAAGTTAGAGGTAGTGATGTAGTAGCGAAGAAGCTGTAGTGTAATGTATTCATACCCGGAAGTTTTAGGGTTCTCGAATCCTCCCATGGAAAAACTTTTTTTGTATTATCTCTATTTTTCTTTCTTTCTTTTCTTTGTTTTTTTATGTAGAATACTGCGTTTCATATTTATATAATATCCCTAGTTATATCGCCCTTATTACAATTTAATAATGATGCTAGAATGCTATAGAAATTTTACAAACCAATCATGAACTTTCGATCGTACGGAAGACGCTATCAAAATTCATTCATTGATTCGTAATTAATTATCTGCACCAAGTTTCAATGCAATGATTAGGCATTTCTTGTACGCAATAAAATTATTATCTCATAAATTTATATTTTTCAATGTAAACTAAGTGTGCTTTGCAGACGACGTAAGAAACGCAGTGTTGGTGTAATAATATGGCAGTGATAAAATGTTCATACTGCCAGGTATATTTATGCTTTTCATGCTTTTATGACGCTTATCATCCCAAACATTGTAATGTTCTTTTGCAAAATATTAGTTATTAAAAATTGTAACGTTCGACGTTAAATATTATATCGAAATTTTCTGCGTTATTTTAAATTAATAATTAGGGTTACTATAAAAATGTAAAACACAGTATTCTATATAAAAAAAACAAGGAAACTTAAAGGAAAAAAAAGAAACAAAAGTAGAGATAATACAAAAAAAAATATTATTCCCTGGGATGATTCGAACCCTGAAATCTCAGAACACGAATTCACTACACTACCAACTGTGCTATTGTTTTTTTTTCTTTTTTTTTGAACATCATTTATTTTCTACTAGTATATATTTACCTATGTAGCATAACGAATAAAAGCTTATCGATTCGTAG